>NC_138772.1:426315348-426452848 GCF_965119305.1 Pelophylax lessonae | reverse complement strand
GATAATGAGGTTTTGTTATGATAATTAATCACATGATTTTATTAAAGTGTTACTAAACCCAGGACTCTGCATTCACTATATCTGGTCTCCCACAGTACACAGAACATGGAAATTCTACTAAACCCAGGACCCTGCATTCACTATATCTGGTCTCCCACAGTACACAGGACATGGAAATTCTACTAAACCCAGGACCCTGCATTCACTATATCTGGCCTCCCACAGTACACAGAACATGGAAATGCTACTAAACCCAGGACTCTGCATTCACTATATCTGGTCTCACACAGTATACAGAACATGGAAATGCTACTAAACCCAGGAGCCTGCATTCACTATATCTGGTCTCCCACAGTACACAGAACATGGAAATGCTACTAAACCCAGGACTCTGCATTCACTATATCTGGTCTCCCACAGTACACAGAACATGGAAATGCTACTAAACCCAGGACTCTGCATTCACTATATCTGGTCTCCCACAGTACACAGAACATGGAAATGCTACTAAACCCAGGACCCTGCATTCACTATATCTGGTCTCCCACAGTACACAGAACATGGAAATTCTATTAAACCCAGGACTCTGCATTCACTATATCTGGTCTCCCACAGTACACAGAACATGGAAATGCATTTATTTTAGCAAAAATGAACTGCTAAATACCTTTTCCCATGAGCAGCATAAAGCAATCTTGTGACTTCTATCAGTGTCTAAAAATAATTTTTTGGTGCAGAGCACCAGTTCCCTGCGCTCAGAGAGGTGTAGTTTCTAGTCCACTTTATTTAGGGTCTTTCCACTGTTTCTGGAGCTGTGGACTCGACAACCCAGGATAAATGCTGTCGCCTTGCTGCCCTTTATACGACCAGGGAAGTCTGGAAATACTGCAAACAACAAACAAACACAGGGGCGCACAGGCCTAGTGCATTATCCTTTGGTTGGTTTATTTAAAAGAAAAGATTAAAAATACTCACAAACGAGTTCTTGGTTAAAAGCATATCACATAAGGAATGCAGTTCTCAGTTGTGTCATCCGAGGGTATGTTATCCCTTGAATTCGTAATGCTAACGTGTTTCGAGGCTTAGCCTCTTCCTCAGGAAGAGGCTAAGCTGAGGAAGAGACTAAGCCTCGAAACGCGTTAGCCATTACGAATTCAAGGGATAACCTACCCTCAGATCACACAACTGAGGACTGCATTCCTTATGTGATATGCTTTTAACAAAGAACTCGTTTGTGAGTATTTTTAATCTTTTCTTTTAAATAAACCAACCAAAGGATAATGCACTAGGCCTGTGCGCCCCTGTGTTTGTTTGTTGTTCTATCAGTGTCTGGCTGAGCACTAGTTAAAGCTTGTAGGAGGAGTTTTCATTCTCCTCTGACTGTCTTATGAGGCTGCATGACCCCTGACCTTCTGTCTGGAAAGAGCTGATTGGCCCTGTGTTGATCACATGCATCCTCCCTCCCAAAAAAAAACAAAAAAACTCTCTAGCACTACACACCAAATTGAGCATGCCTCCTAGGGCTCTGTTCTATCAGCAGATGGATTGGGGACAGTAAAAGGGGAGTATCAGGGAAGACAGGATTAAGCTGCTTTTTTACACAATGCAGAGGATTAACCCCTTAGGTTCCACAGTGAGTATAACAAGCATGATTTCCTACATATACAGACTGATTTTACTGCTGTGGGTTTAGTAACAAATTAAATTTTATCAGTTTAAGAATAAGGTTTTTCAGATGTTGGATGAACATTTATCAAAAAAGTATGAAGATTACCAGATGATGGATGCAACCTAATGAGGCAAGTGATGAGATTTGAAACCTAATGAAGAGGCACTGGATGCACAATGAACCTGCACTGAACGCAGGACAAGGTTGTGTCGGGTACATGATGAAGGATGATACTTTTCTGCAAAGGTAATACTCATTTAGGTAGATTGCTACTAAGCTACTGCTAGCAGCACAGTGTCCAGGAAACTGCAGAAACGTTTACAACTAGGTAAAGACTCAGGTACCATCAACCGATAGGGCATATTCTTTAATTTTCTAGCCTGTACTTAAAAAAAAAAAAAAACACAGACACAACAGACCAGTTGCAATAGTCAAACACAGACAACACTATTAAATCTAGAATCACAATCACAACTTTTATCATGTATATCACCAGTGGAAAATAGTGATGAGCATTTTAATGCTTGATTTATTTTTAACACATTGGGTTTACTTACAAAAAATCCATCCTCGAAGCCAGGAAGGAAACACTCCCTTTCTAGATCTGGTTGCACAAGTTGAATTTCTCTAGTTTTTCCTTCAGACCCATAAATAGTAACAGTTACTTTCAAAGCATTATTCCATGAAGAATCCGTAGCTGTTTTAATGCGCATTGTCCACATTTTGTCTATGACATAGGCAGAGAAAATAAGAAATGCTTGCTTTAATAAATAAAAAGGTAAAATAATATACAGTAAAACCTTGGATTGCGAGCATAATTCATTCTGGAAACATGCTTGTAATCCAAAGCACTCATTTATCAAAGCGAATTTCCCCATAAGAAATAATTCTTTCCACAACTATTTATTCATAAATCCTTCCGTTTATAGTCCACAGAAAAAGATTATAACAATGTGATAGGTTGTATAACCATAATATGTTCATCCACAAATGGTGCCTCCACAAGGGGATTAGAAACAAAATCCAGCAGCAGCTACAGAGTATAAAAGAGAAGAGAGGCGCCTCTAAGTATAGCAATATGGTTACATTTAATGAAGGTACAACATTTAGCAACTTACATGGTTGATAAATAAAAGCGGCACATCCAAGGCCCCTTTCACACAGGATTTCCGAAGAGGTACGCCTGTCAGTTTTTCAGGCAGACCTGATCAGACGCTCCATGCACCCCTATGAAGCAGCAGAGGTCAGCAGTGACATGTCCGCTGACACCCGCTGCTATCCGATCAGATCCTGTCCGTGAAATCCAGATGGATGGAACCCCTATTTTCCACCCGTCTGGAGGATCGGATTGAAAATGGACCAGCGGTCCGTTTTCATCCAATCTCCCATAGAGGAAAGTGGGGATCTGACAGCTCCGTCTCTGCAAAGTAAGCGGAGAAGGACCAGTCATCCCCCTGCTCAGTGGGGGTCAGCGGATCGATCCCCACTGAGCAAAACAAAGTCCGCCGGGCGGAAACCCCGTGTGGGGGGACCGCAGGCATCTGGGGTAAAGCTGTCCAAATAGACTGTCCTCTGAACCACTGGCTCTCACCTACTTAGGTGTGCCTGTTTTAATCATCAACCATGTGAGTTGCTCAATGTCGAACCTTCATTAAATGTAACCATATTGCTACACTTAGAGGCGCCTCTCTTCTCTTTTATACTCAGTTGTGACGTGACGCTACTTGTATATCAAGACATCACTTTTTTTTCAAGTCAAAATTTATAAAAATAAATTTTGCTGGTCTTGCAAAACACTCTCAAACCAAGTTACTCTCAATATAAGGTTTTACTGTAATGACAATAATAATGGTAAAAAATGACCAATAAATACTAATGATGATTATAGTATAAATTATCTCCTAAGACATAAGTAAACTGATGTCTCTCTTAAGTTTGTTCCCACTTTAATTTAAAAGTATCTAAAACCAACACTTTTTTCCTTAGAATGGGATAAAAGATGGACCATTTAAACACCCTTGTCTTTTTTTTTGCGTCTGTGTATTGTTGTGGAAATTCCTCAGGTATGCAATAAGAGGTTAGTAGCCATTGCTTCAAAGCAAGAGAACCTCTTAAATAGTTTTCACCACAGCAGGTCTCCCAATTGAAATATTCCCTCACACCAAGGCAGGATTATCCACAAAAGACCCCCCCAGGTCTGGTGAATGTCCAAGGGACAATGTTCAATGAACCCCCTTAGGGTCAGGTGAATGTCCAAGGGACAATGTCCAATGAACCCCCTTAGGGTCTGGTGAATGTCCAAGGGACAATGTCCAATGAACCCCCTTAGGGTCAGGTGAATGTCCAAGGGACAATGTCCAATGAACCCCCTTAGGGTCTGGTGAATGTCCAAGGGAACAGCTACAACTTTCATGCTTTTGCAATAAACAAGAGCTAGTGCAGTTGGCAAATGCTGTACACCAGTCTGTCCACTTGACAATTAAGGATGTGATTGTAGGCAGTTGGTGTCTGACTGGGTCCATGACTGTACAGATACTGCAAATGGGATGGCCTTCTGATTCTAATGCTATCCTTACCAGTGTCATTTAAAGGGCTTAAATGAATTCGGGAGGAGGGCCAAAGCAGCTTTCTTGCCTAGGCTCCGTTTACTTAATCCATTATGGCCCTTGCTTCCTGTTTGGATTTTAATCTTCAATCACTTTTAGCTCCCCTGACAATGTTCCACAGGACACGTAAAAGACTTAAGCTGGGTTCAATCCCCATAGGGTTGAACGAAAGAAAAAAAAAACTTTCAGCTCTGGTCAGAGCAGCTGTACAGCCATGGCCAAAAGTTTTGAGAATGACACAAATATTAATTTTCACAAGGTCTGCGGACTCAGTGTTTTTAGATCTTTTTGACAGATGTTACTATGGTATACTGAAGTATAATTACAATTTTATAAGTGGCAAAGGCTTTTATTGACAATTACATGAGGTTTATGCAAAGAGTCAATATTTTCAGGCTTGATCCTTCTTTTTCAAGACCTCTCCAATTCGTTCTGGCATGCTGTCAATCAACTTCTGAGCCACATTGTGATTGATGGCAGCCCATTCTTGCATAATCAATGCTTGGAGTTTGCCAGAATTTATGGGATTTTCTTTGTTCACCCGCCTCCTGAGGATTGACAACAAGTTCTCAATGGGTGGTGTCCCCACTCCCACATCACATGATACCACAGTGCCCAGGGCAGCCGTCCTTCCTGCCCACCCCTTGTCCCAGCCATGCCCACCCCTTGTCCCAGCCATGCCCACACATAAATGGTCTCAGGATGATTTGCTGTTGGCATTAAACAGGTCTGATAGTAGCGCTCACCTTTTCTTCTCCGAACAAGGTTTTTTCTGGATGCCCCAAATAATCAGAAAGGGAATTCATTAGAGAAAATGACTTTACCCCAGTCCTCAGCAGTCAAATCCCTGTACGTTTTGCAAAATATCTGTCTGAACCTGTTGCTTGTTTTTTCTGGAGTGAAGTGGCTTCTTTTGCAAAAACTCCAAAAACTCCAAAACTCTTTGCCTCACTGCATTCAGATGCACTCACACCTGCCTGCTGCCATTCCTGAGTATGCTCTGCACGGGTGATTCCCCCGTTCCCGCAGCTGAATCAACTGTAGGATACGGTCCTGGTGCTTGCTGGACTTTCGTGGGCACCTTCAAGCCTTCATTACAAATGCAGTGGAAATGTTTTTTTGGGATTAGGTTAATTTTAATGGCAAAGAGGGACTTTGAAATGAATTGCAATTCATCTGATCACTCTTCATAACATTCTGGAGTATATGCAAATTGCCATCATAAAAACTGAGGCAGCAGACATTGTGAAAATTATTATTTGTGTAATTCTCAAAAATTTTGGCCACGTTTGTTCTAACCATGCTAGGTTAGTTCAGTGATCTCCCCCACTGAGCTCAGTGAGCTGTTGTGTTCCTGACAGGGAGATGGTCCCCCCATCAGAACACTCTGATCAGTGCTCTCTGCCATTGGCAGATATAAATAAATATATATATATATATAAGAAAAAAAAAATATAAAGGAAATACATCGCAAGCTTTAGATGCTGCAGATTGACAAAATGTGTTGCAGCTGATTTTATCTTTAAAGCTGAATTCAAGGTATTTTTTAGCATGGCTACATTGGTCGAGCGTGGAAGAGTGTAAATATGCATATTTAATACCTGTCTGATCCTTGTGGAGATGGAGAATCGCTATAGTAGCTGTCACTGCCTTTCTGGTCCATGTCATCCATGCCACACTGCCCTGCTGCATAACAACCACAGGGGGTGACCTGCTCAACACAGGCACCATTCAGAGAACGCCTTACATTTTTCTCAATGACCCGCTGTGGTTACTATGCTGCAGGGCAGCTGCTCAGCATGGGACCCAGAAGACATGGAGGGTCATTGTAGTACCAACAAATACTACAGTGATTCTCTACCTCCAGTGATTGGCCAGGAATGGAATAGGCATACTTTTGTTGGTCCAAGCTGGACCAATGTAACTATACAAAAAAACATGCATGGAATTCGGCCTTAAGGATATCAACATCTTTTTCATCATGGAATCTAAATCCCATCCGTAATTGTAAGTTGCCTGCATATTTTTAGCAAAAAAAACAGATATGCACACATTGATTGACATTTGCCCACTATCTAAATCAGTAAATAGTAGACATCTTCTATGCATTGTACTATACTTCATAGCTATGTTATCTGCCATCACACTTTTTGTTCCAACATTTTTCCAAATAATATTTATAAACTAGTGAACTAGAACTTTAAGAGCCGGTTCACACTGGGGCGACTTGTCAGGCGACCTGGTCATAGATTAGCACAGGACCCATTCTAATAGGAGTGACACAAGTCGCTCCGACTTAGAAAAAGGGTCCTGTACTACTTTGGGGCGGCCTGGAGCGACCTGCATTGACTTCAATGATATGAAGTCCGTGCATGTCTCTCCGAGGTCGCGGTGCACGCTGTGCACCGCGACCTTACAGGTCGCCCCGGCAAGTCGGGTCACCTGTATGTGAACCGACTCTTAACCACATCCATACTGGCGCATAGTAATATGACGCCGGCAGGATGGCTTTACCGTTCCGGGCGGCCGTCATATGACGTCCGCCCGCTCTAGCTGCTACTGCGCGCCCCCGGGGGCGCGCAGTGCAGCGATCAGGGATGAGGCTCACACGTAACCCTTTAATCACCCCTAGGTTAACCTTTTCCCTGCCAGTGTCATTATTACAGTAACAGTGCATATTTTTAGCACTGATTACTGTAGTAATGTCACTGGTCCCCCCAAAAGTGTCAAAAATGTCAGTTAGGGGTCCGATCTGTCCGCCGCAATGTCACAGTCCTGCTAAAAATCGCTGATCGCCACCATTACTAGTAAAAACATTAAAATAAATAAAAATGACATAAATCTTTCCGGTAGTTAGTAGACGCGATAACTTTTGCTCAGAGCCAATCAAAATACTATTATTGCAATTTTTTAACCAAAAATATGTAGCAGAATACAAATTGGCCTAAAAGGATGAAAAAAAATGTGTTGTGATTTATTGTGATTTTTTTGGGGGGAATGTTATATAGCAGAATGTGAAAAATATATATATTTTTTTTTTTCAGAAATGTCGCTCTTTTTTTGTTTATAGCGCAAAAAATAAAAATCACACAGGTGATTAAATACCACCAAAAGAAATCTCTATTTGTGGGAAAAAAAGGACATCCTTTTTTTTTTTTTTTGGTACAATGTCGCAGTTTTCCATTAAAGTAATGCAGTGTCGAATCACAAAAAATTGCCTGGTCAATAAGGGGGGCAAATCCTTCCGGTCCGGAAGTGGTTAATTGCATCCCAGTCTTTAGGGTTAAATATTGAGTTGGCCCACCCTTTGCAGCTATAACAAGTTCAACTCTTCTGGGAAGGCTGTCCACAAGGTTTAGGAGTGTGTCGCTGGGAATGTTTGACCATTCTTACAGAAATGCATTTGTGAGCTCAAGCACTGATGTTGGATGAGAAGATCTGGCATGCAGTCTCCGCTCTAATTCATCCCAAAGGTGTTCTATCGGGTTGAGGTCAGGACTGTGCAGGCCAGTCAAGTTCCTCCACCCCAAACTCGCTCATCCATGTCTTTAGGGACTTTACTTTGTGCACTGGTCCAAATCATTTGATTGAGGGGGGGTTATGGTGTGGGATTGTTTTTCAGGGGTTGGGCTTGGCCACTTAGTTCTGGTGAAGGGAACTCTTAAGGCGTGAGCATACCAAGAGCATACCATAGACACACTCCTAAACCTTGTGGATAGCCTTCCTTGAAGAGTTGAAGCTGTTATAGCTGCAAAGGGTGGGCCAACTTAATATTGAACCCTACGGACTAAGATTGGGATGCCATTAAAGTTCATGTGTGTGTAAAGGCAGGTGTCCCAATACTTTTGGCAATATAGTGTAGATTAGGTACATTACATCTGAATCTGAATCACATTTTTAACAGAAAAAGGTTACCAAAATTGGAGAATGTAAAATCTGGTGCAGCTCTGCATAGAAACCAATCAAAATCACAAAAATCACCAGGTTTCATTGCGAAAGCTTAATTGAAAAAGCTGACGTTAGAAGCTGATTGGCTACCAAACACAGCTGTACCAGATTCTGAGTGCACCAGTTTTAGTAAATTTTCCCCTAAGAGTCTTAAAATCATAATTGAAGGAGCCACTGGGGGAATAATACAAGACCCATAATTTGAGTAGAATATTTTCAATTATTTTCAGGCCTGTAGTTAGACATTTCCATCATATTAGAAGATTTCATTAATGTAAACATGTTAGCTCTGTGCTTTCCTTCGAAGCGATGTGTGTGTTTTATTCTTCACTTCAAAATGACTTTCCATATGCTGATTCATAATGTTTGATTATCTCCTCTGGGCTGCTGCGTTTCTTACCTTCAGTGTCCTCTTCCGGATTTTCCATTTCTGCAAATGAAAAGGATGAAATTAATCATCAGTCAGTTCTCCAAATGAATAATAAGATGGTAATGAGCTGAGAATTCACAACACTTTACATTATCATTAGAGAGCTGAATCATCAAGCCATTCTCTCTTCTCAGTTTTCTATGAAACACCAATTTTTCCCCTTGCAGTGGAGCAATGACTAGGAAACACTAATCAGTGTATTTGTATTCTCTTTATATTCATTTTTTTTTCATGTGGGGTTCACTGATCAACTGCTCACTTCTATAAATACACACATGAATGCCCATCAGTAATACTCCTAGTTTAACTTAATAAACATGTCAAATATCAAATTCAATACATAATTTAATACAGGGAAATGTAAACTAGAAGACTGGTTATAATGGCCATTAGGGATGATCGATGTGTCTGGGTTCAATTCATAGGGTATTTGTTGAACCCATCATGAAGTCTGAAAATGGTAAATTTAAACCAAATAAAGTATGGAAGGGAATCTTGAAAATAGATTCTGTAGACATTTTCATATATATTAGGGGATTGCCCATAAGGGCAAAGGGAGCTGGGCATTCCCCTATGTACCAATCCAAAAGAAAAAACAAGAAGAAAACTTGAAAAATACAGAAAAGCAAGGAGAGGGTCCACCTTTTAATTTTAAGAAGACTTATGGGGTGACATGGGAAAACACCAATCCTTTTAATTATATGCTTGCGAGATACCTTAAACTCAGAAAGATGTAGCCCCTTCATGACCAGGCCCTTTTTTGAGATACGCCACTGCGTTAGCTTAACTGACAATCACGCGATCGTGCAACGGTGTACCCAAAAAAATGTATGTCCTTTTTTCCCCCAAAAACTGAGCTTTCTTTTGGTGGTATTTGATCACCTCTGCATTTTTTATTTTTTGCGCTATAAACAAAAAAGACCGTCAATTTTGAAAAAATATATATATATTTTGTAATTTCTGCTATAAAACATATCCAATTAAAAAATGTAAAAACGTTAATTTTTCATAAATGTAGGCCAATGTGTATTCTTCTACATATTTTTGGTAAAAAAAGATCCCAATAAGCGTATCTTGATTGGTTTGCGCAAATGTTATACTGTCTACAAACTATGGGATATATTTATGGAATTTTTATTTATTTTTACTAGTAATGGTGGTGGTATGAGACTTATACGTGAGGAGACTGAGGGGGAGGTATTGGAAGCCATGGGAGGTTATCAACTGGCCCAGGGAAGAGGTATAGAGGTATTAATTTTTTCTTATTTAAACAAATGAAAAATAAATGTTTTGATTTGATGTTGTCATTAACATCTACAGTGATATTCTGCGATCCAGATCCAATTCATTTTAATAAATTTGACTTCTTGGTCACAAATTATGCCTGTACTAGAGGCCCTTTCTGACATGATGCTTGCAGCAGCACAAGTCACTGCCTCAAGTACATATTGGGCCACCTCCAGGCAACGGTACCTTCCCAACACCCAATAGTCAACCTTTTTTGCTTGCTGAACATAAGGGTGGTTTGGGGACACTTTTTTCTTCCCCTCCAGAAAATGGAGGAAAGAAACCTAGCATGGGAAGGTTGTTACTGTAGATGGTAGGGTGGGTGTTGGCAAAAGCTGCTTTGGGTTTTAAGGTTGAATTATGAGGTAGGGTGGACTGCTAATGGCTTTATGGCTTTATGCTTAATGTTCTTCTGCTGCCTGCCCTAAGACTTACAGGAAAAGGCCAAAAACGACTGAAGGAGATTAAGATGAGTCTCCCACCAAATGTGGGGGCCCTACAAAATCCAGTTGGGCCCCACTTGTAGCATCCTTCCCCACTGCCAATATTTTTTACCTAGTTTGCACAGCCATCCATGTTTCCTTGACTTGGGCAGAAACTGCCTTACATAAAAAAAAAAATAATACAAATTGTAAAAGTAAAACTATTTAGTATCCAGTTTCGCCTAAAAAAAAGCCCATATGAGCCTCATTGTTTACCAAGTGTGGTACACAAAAAGTATCCATGTTGTCTATTTGAACCAAAAAGCCTTCTCATTTTATTTTCTATTATTATTTTACTCCGTTTGGATTCAGAAGGCACATCATAGATATCAGATTTTTCCCTATAAGTTAGTTGATCAGACCATAAAATTATTACTTAGTCATTGCATGTTAGAAACCTCTGGGGCACATGAAACTGTGAGGATTCTTTTCTTTTGTGTGTGTAATAATATAGTTACTTACCATTGGAAATCAGAGTTCTTTCAGTTTTTCCATCCTCTCGGTTCACATCAAACCATCTAAGTAAGAACACATAGAAATAAGTCATCCAAGCACTACAGATTTAACAGATTAAAATATGAAAAGACAGCATACAGCAATTGCATCTCTCTGCAAAACAATGGGTTTCATCATTCGATCAAGAGAAAATAAAAATACTTTTTTTAAAGAGAGCTGGCAACACAACAAAATCCTGAAAAACATATCTCAGTTTGCATAATTAAACAGTATTCATAAACTACACTGAAAGAGTTCAAAGACTTTATTAAACAGGGAACACAGTTAAAACTAGCAACTACTGTTTATAGATATTATTTCAGAACTGACATTAATTCAAAGCAAATGTGCATCCAAAATGTAACCATAGGGTACATGCTAACTGGTTGAATCCACTGAGAGGCTAAGCCAGCCCCTTCCACCCCCTCCACAGCCCAGCATTCCAGTGAGCATTGGAAGCGAAAGCACAGAGCTGGAGATTGTGGAGATTGAAGGGGGAGAACTGAGCGATCAATGGTGTTTAATCACTCAGTTTTCATTAAAGATTTTGCACTTTCCAGTTTTAGCAAATCAAACTCCTAAGAGTCTTCTTTTTTTTAAGCTAGATAAGTTTTGAAGGTTGTATGGTGAACTATGAGTTTTTCTCATAATTGCTCAGCTGGAAAAAAAAGTGACACAATTATTTGTGGCAAGAAAGAAATATGGAAAGGATATTGTGAGGGCCAATGTTTCTTCTTTTGCTCCTCGAAGAAATGCAAAATAGAAACAATACTAGTGGAAGGAAAGATGACAGTGCTTTATATGTTATAAAGACCAAAAAATGTAAAGATAATGTTTGGAAGGGGAAAAACATTCAATTTTTTTCATCAATTACTCAGGGTACCATTTGTTCCAGCATTAATGCCATTAACTTTAACACAAAAGAGTCTCGATATATCTGTTTTCCTCAAAGTACAAAATGTTATTTAAGAGAGTCAACAGTATCTGATCACTTTCTGTTATTAAAAGCAACCAGGCTGATACAGACAAATTTAGCACTGGTGTTGTTTCAAAAAACAATATTCAATATGCAATTACCGATCACATAAAAAAATCTGGGTTTGTACGGCCACCATGATATAACCACTCCAAATATGGAGGCACAGCATTAAGAGACCTGCCGATCCATATTTCTAGTTTATAAATGATCAGTATTGTGTTTATAATGTAGGAAACTTTTGAAGTCTACATTACCATAATCAAGTTCCTTCCTCTCATTGTATTCCTTGTACTCTGGGCAAAAGTGATTTGAAATAGTGACAGTTGATCAGTTCCCCTTTCCTAGAAGTGCAAATCTGCATGTTCTGCAATGTAATTTTGTGTTTTCCTCTACTATCAATCAGTGTCCCTCAGTTGCCTTGGGCAAGAAAATATGATGCAATTTTTCTGTCCTGGAATTAAAGTCCTCAGCTTAGTGTTGAATAAATTCCTTCTGACAAGACGTTTTACATTGAACACGGCTGACTTCATTAGGTTTACATCTCTCGCGATGCGTCTCACAAACCCTGACAGCAGATAAGAAACGCCTTCAATTGACCATTTAACATCTAAATATAACCCACTGACTTCAAGTCCTTTTTCACATGTAGGGGATTCAGCAAGGCGAATATGTAGCTGCTGCTATCATTTGAATATTATTATGATATTTTTGAAGACAGTAATGAAAGTATTAATCTAAAACAGCAAGATATGCAGTAGTTCACTACACTGCAGCCAAAACAGTAAAATTAAAATTCATGTTGTCATAAGACAATCTTGTAGAAAAATGGTACAAATGTCAGTATAATTAGATTTGCTGTGCTATTTCTCTGCCCCACGCAGTAAAACAACACTGATACTTAACTGACAAGCCAGTCACATATCTCCTCATACTGACACTAAATATTTGAATCATTTCCCCAAGCAGCTATGTTAACCTGGTGCTATCAGGCACAATGAAAACTTGAGGAACTTAATGTACTGAAAAAAAAAAGGAAATTATTATTTTAGTAGCAAGACAGAAAAAGGAAAATAAATATTTCTGTCTTTTGCAGATATTTATGTATATAGTGCCAACAATTTATGCTGCGCTTTACATATATATTGTATGTTCCCATCAGTCCCTGCCCTCAAGGAACCTACAATCTAAGGTCCCTAACTCACAAAAATACATACACATACTAGGGACAATTTAGACAGCAGCCAGTTAACCTACCAGCATGTCTTTGGAGTGCGGGAGGAAGCCTGGGTACCTGGAGGAAACCAACACAAGCACAAGGAGAACATGCAAACTCCAGGCAGGTAGTGCCATAGTTGGGATTTAAACTGACAACGTTAGTGCTACCGGTAGACGTACTAACCACTTAGCCACAGTGCTACCTAATAGATGACATGCATATCATGTAGGCTAGTAAGTGGTTAAAATGCACAGGGGTGGTATATTACATGAAAAGGAAGACCAGACCCGCCACTCTAAATTATCGCATTTTCCAGTTTTCAACCCTACAGTGTGGTGTAGATCAGGCATCAGTATTGTTACTGGTATCCATATCCCTGATTAGATATTGATGGATACCAGTTCAATGGGACTTTATTGGATATCCTAATAGTATATTGTAACAAAAAAAGGTAGAACAAGTCTCATTTAAAAAACAAATCTATATATAGTTTATTTTATGCAAATAATAAGAGCAGTCTGGTATAAAAAATATTCAATCCAGAATATTTTCTGACAAAATTCAAGTTTTTCACATTGTTGCAGCTACTATATTGCAAATTTGCTTATGACTGAAACAATGGGCTCGATTACACAAGCAGCGACACTCGAGTCTTTTAGCGAAGTTTAATGTTTTTGTAATGCACTGCCCCTCCCAAGACTAGACTCTCGATCCACCCCTTTTTTGAATGGTATCCCAAAGCACTAGGACAGTGCAGGTTCAATGTATCATGGTGGTGTCTTATCATGGTGTTGTCATGATGTGATGTGCATTGCTAAAATCGATGCTAGTCTGTTTTTTGGACATTTTGGTGTATTGCCAGCCCATTTAATTGAACAGTGTGGTCTAACACAACACACATGTGAAAAAAATGAATGTTAATATACATACAACGGAATTACCAAATGCTCACTCTGATGGGGATAATAGGAGTGCCGCTCTCATTCAGGCAGGGAACTCCAAACATAAGCACATGAAAGAGAAAAGGAGGCGCAAACACCTTACCCATGGACACCTTTAAAAGGTTTATTAAAATGCCAAAGACATACTCACAGACATGAGACACAGACAGAGCTCTGAGGAAGGGAGCGTGACTCCCAAAACACGTCAGCGGTTCAATTACAGGGACATGTTCATTTCCACATGTGGTAGACTCTCTATATGCGCTTTTTGCTCTTCGTGTCTGTGAGTATGTCTTTGGCATTTTAATAAACTTTTTAAAGGTGTCCACGGGTAATGCACTAGGTGTTTGCGCCTCCTTTTCTCTTTTATGTGCTTATGTTAACCACTTGCCGACTGCCGCACGACTATATACGGCGGCAGTCAGCCCCTCACAGGCAAAGTGACGTAGGGGTACGTCACTAGCCTGTGAGGCTCTAGGGGGCAAAAGCGCGCCGCCGGAAGCGCTCCCCCCCGCTCGTTCCCGGACCCCTCCGCGCGTGTGACTGGCAGACCTGATGTCCGCCGGTCAATCGCGATCGTCGGGTGGAGAGGGAGAAAGGCAAGCGGCTAATGTAAACAAAGCCACCTGTCATTCTCCCCTGTTTAAGAACAGAGATCATACGGTCCTGCTATATAGGATCGTATTTCTCTGTTGTTACACAAACAGCCACATCCCTTCACAGTTAGAAACACGCCCCTAGGGACACACTTAACCCCTCCTTCTCAAATAAAGTTAACCCCTTCCCTGCCAGTGTCATTTTTACAGTAACAGTGCATATTTTTAGCACTGATCACTGTAGTAATGTCACTGGTACTCCCAAAAGTTTCAAAAATGTCAGTCAAGGGTCCGATCTGTCCGCTGCAATGTCACAGTCCCGCAAAAAAAAAATCGCAGATCGCCGCCATTACTCCTTAACCGCTTGCCGACCGCCGCAAGTAGATTTACTGCGGCGGTCAGCCCCTGCCAGGCAGAGTGACGTTAATTAATGTCACTAGCCTGTGAGGGTCTGGGGAGCGAGTGCGCGCCCGCGGAGGCACGCTCCCGCGCGGTCACGGGCCCCCCCGCGCGTGTGACCAGCGGACCCGATGTCCGCCGGCCACTCGGCGATCGTCGGGGGAGAGGGAGAATGTCAGGCAGCTTGTGTAAACAAGCTGCCTGTCATTCTCCTCGCTGTAAAGACACTGATCACATGGATCTACTATGTAGATCCGTTGATCAGTGTCCTTACAGCTAGAGCCACAGCCAATCACAGTAAGAATCACGCCCCTAGGGACACACACAGCCCCTCCCTCCCAAATAAAGTTAACCCCTTCACTGCCAGTGTATTTTTACAGTAACAGTGCATATGTATAGCACTGATTACTGTAGAAATGTCACTGGTAACCCCAAAAGTGTCAAAAATGTCAGTCAAGGGTCCGATCTGTCCGCCGCAATGTTGCAGTACCGCAAAAAAATCGCAGATCGCCGCCATTACGCGTTAAAAAAAAAAACAACAAAAATGACAAAAATCTTTCCCTTTGTTAGTAAACGCAATAACTTTTGCGCAAACCAATCAAAATACGCTTATTGCAATTTTTTTTTGCCAAACATATGTATCAGAAAACAAATTGGCCTAAAATGTTTAAAAATTTAGATTTTTACATTTTTTGGGGGGAATTTTTATAGTGCATGATCAAAAAATCGCACAGGTGATCAAATACCACCAAAAGAAATCTCTGTTTGTGGGAAAAAAAGGACGTCAATTTCATTTGGGTACAGTGCCGCACGACCGTGCAATTGTCCGTTAAAGTCACGCAGTGCCGAATCCAAAATAGGCCCTGGTCAGGAAGGGGGTAAAATCTTCCGGGGCTTAAGTGGTTAATATGCGTGCATTAAAACAAAACACCAGGACACCAAGGTCTGAATGGGCCATTACTACACCACTATGTATACATGGTACATACTTTTATAACGAATACATGCTTTTTTAATGTGCTATGCTAGATATACATAATGCTCCACTGTGTTGGGTCCAGTGAGCTTGTTGGGTGTCAAGAGGTGAGGAGACTATACATATTAATTGATTAAAGTGCATCCGTGTACATATTTCCACATCTTTATTACATTTTGTTAATAAGCACCTTCATATTATGTCTAGAGGCCAACACTGATAGGCAGACGTTCCCATGGCAATGTTAGGGGGGCCAGCAACGTACGTGTCTACTGGCAAAGGTGGACGTGGTCAGTCCTCAGGTAGGGCATCATTTCCTCTGCTTAGTGATGTTGCCCGTGCTATCCAGCCACAGCATGCAGAGGAGGTAGTGGACTGGTTTACTAAACCACAGTACCAAACTCATCCTCCTCATCCTCCATCACCCAAGCAGAAACTAGTGCGCAGTCCATTGCAGCTGCCAGAGTGGCTAAATCTGCCTCCTTGTCCACAGCTGTTCCTGCCATAGCCCCAGAATCAGGCATGGAGGAGTCAGCTGAGTTATTTGAACACAGTGTCAGCCACTTGCTCCTTGACGATGCACAGCCATTACTTGATACAGACGTTGGTTCTGAGGTTGAGGAAGCTAAGACAATGAGCCTACAGAGAGGGGAGAACACTGGCACACAAATTTGCAGTCATGTTCCCCCAGCCACAGTGTATTGCCAAGTTGTCTCCAGTGGTAATGAGGATGGAGGAGATGATGATGATGAGCTGACTGATGCGACTTGGGTGCCGGATAGAGCAGAGGAGGAAAGTGAGGGTGAGGCACAACCCCATCAAGGCAGCCATCATGGAAGAGTAGAGAGCAGTCACCCTATTCCATCACATTGTGGAGCTGTTATCTCCCGGAACCCTTCCCACAGCTCAGCTGCCTAGGCCTTTTTATGTAAAAGGGCAGCCGATCGCACTGTTGCAATTTTAAAGCTTTGTTTCAAGCACATCAAGCGTGGCAAAAACACCAGCCATTTGGATACCACATGCATGACAAGGCATTTAAAGTCCCACCACTCAGTTCATTGGCAACTGAAAGCCACACAAAGGGGATGCAATTCTGCCCCCCCCATACTCACCTAAGTCTACCCCCCGCTATATCTCGTGACCTCACAGCAGGCTCCGCTGACAGGGAGGATGGTATAACGCAGAGTGTCCCAGGTCCCACATTTGCCAGTATCACACCACCAGCTGTAGACTATAGCCAGAAAATTTCTCTGCCCAATCTGATGCAGAGAAAAAAATACAGTCACTGCCACCCACATGCCTAGCATCTAAATGCAAGCTTGTCAAAGTTGCTGGCTTTACAACTTCTGCCTTTACGTCTGACAATGGCAATGCTGACACGTGGTCCAGCAAGCCTGGTCAGGAACGCTATATTTTGTTCACAGCACACTGAGTATTTCTGTTTGGAATTCAGAGGGGTGCGCCATGTCTTCATACAGCTAGTGGTGATGCAAGATTTGTCAGCTCTACCCCCTCCTCCTCCTCAATGCCCTCCTCTACTGAATTGTCCTATGAACCACAAATACCCCCTAAGCGTTTAAGGGGCTATTCAATGAGTCAGGATAAAAGGTGCCATGCAGTGTTTTAGTTGATGTGTCCAGGGGACAGGAACCACACTGGAGCAGAGATTATTGCAGCTCTGCAGTGGCAGGCCCAGAGGTGATTCACGCAATGCCAGCTGGAGCCAGAAATGGTTGTGTGCGATAATAACACAAACCTCCTGTCTGCCCTTAGACAGGGAAAATTGACACATGTGCCATGCCTGGCACATGTCCTCAGTTTGGTGGTGCAGCATTTCCTAAATAGGTACCCAGGGTGGGAAGATCTGCTAAAGCAGGCCAGAAGAGTCTATAGCCATTTCAGGTGGTCATACACAGCCAGTGCTCGGTTAGCTGAAATTCAGCGGGACTTGCACCTGCCCGTAAACTGCCTCATTTGTGACATGCCCACCCACCAGGTGGAACTCAACTTTGGCAATGTTACAGCTGCTGCACATACAGCAGAGGGCCGT
This sequence comes from Pelophylax lessonae, assembly GCF_965119305.1. NCBI lineage: Eukaryota > Metazoa > Chordata > Amphibia > Anura > Ranidae > Pelophylax > Pelophylax lessonae. Next base: position 426,434,774 of record NC_138772.1, on the reverse strand, counting down.
CAGCAAGCACCTGTGTGAGTATGGCACAACTACAGCCTCAGGTCGGCTCAGCTTTTTTTTCACACGCCAACGGCACTGTACTGTCACCATTTGAGGAGGCCACAAGGATGGTGAGCCGTGACAATGCATGCATCAGTGACACAATCCCTGTTGTGTTCCTGCTGGATCAGATTCTGCATGGCATTATAGACAGAACAGTCGCGGCAGAGCAGCGGGAGGAAGAGGAGGACTTCCTTTCCTCTCAAGGCCCGCTTTATGCAGACACCATTCTTCCTATGCCACAGAACGCACAAGAGGAGAGGAAGGGGGAGGAGGATTCTGGCAGTTTTGGAGGCATTGAAGCAGAGGAAGACATAGTCAACTCTTAACAGATTTTTTTTTCATGCCCAGAACCCTTGGGAGTAGTATGTGGCTGGGAGGAGGCAGTTCCAGATACTGTAATCCTCAGTAACCCTGAGAAGTCTGCTTCTCATGCCTTCACAAACTTGCACTGCATTGGTTCCCTCATGCTTCAAAGCCTGGGAAAGGACCCAAGAATACATGGCATCAAGGAGAAGGATCAATATTGGTTGGCAACCCTCCTTGACCTCCGTTATACAAGGGGAAAGAGGAAAGTCATAGTTTTGAGGCTTCTGTTGGTCAAAAGAGGAGTAGTGGAGGAGGAGGCCATTTAAGTGATGCATTTGACAATTTTGTTAGTCTTCACCGCCCAGGGCTCTCAGCTTCCATATCCCATCTGTAGCATCTGCATCATATTGTGGACAATTATCTAGGGATGAAAACAGAGATGGAGACCTTTCCAGTTGACGATCCACTGGATTACTGGGTCATGAAAATAGACCACTGGGCAGAAGTTTACCAGTATGCAATTGAGCTGCTGGGTTGCCCTGCATCCAGAGTGCTTTCCGAATGGGCATTCAGTGCTGCTGGAATTTTTGTTACTGATAATAGAACGTGTCTGTCTACAGACTCCCTGGGCCATCTGACATTTATCAAAATGAATCAGTCCTGGATTACCAGCAGTTGTGAAGCCCCTGATACTGATGTTACAGATTAAGTGTTTTTGGGATGTGGAATCTCTGCAAGACTTCTAGGCTGTTTTTACGCACCTGTTTGACAGATGCATATGATTTACATTTTTTACAGCAATTCTTGCTTTCATCAAGAGAACCTCTATAGGGTTACGGTGTGACGGCACCTTCGACACACAAAGACCAATTTTTCCACACCTGTTTGACAGGTGCAAATGATTTTAATTTTTGATAGCAAGGCAATTCTTGCTTTCATCAAGAGTACCTCTATAGAGTTACTGTGTGACGGCACCTTCGACACACAAAGACCAATTTTTCCGCACCTGTTACTATTATCCAAAGTCTGCAGAAGAGATACTAGAATTTATCCAAAAAAATCTCTAATCTTGTTCCCAGTGCACTACATTGTGGCCTCATCAAACAAACTCCCTAAGCTGTTGTTTACAAAATAAAGAAAGCTTGCAGGGAAAATGTAAGTTTTTTGGCATTATAAATGCAATTATTTCTGCAGCAGCTTCTATACACAGTACAGATGTGCCACTTTACAGGTAGACTAAGGAGACCACCCAGGCACTATACTGAAAGGAATTTTTCATTTTTATTGTTCTTTCTCATTTTAATGCTTTCCCATGCAGTCTCATACTTTAGAAAAACATTGGCAAGTACCTACCTGCTGCATGGAAACAAAATCTTATGATCATCTCCATCCATAGTATATCGTACAACTACTTTATCCAAGAACCAGCCTTTGCCTAGATTGAAAATAAATATGTGTTATAAGCTGTGTATTTGTACAATAATAACTTGCCACTAAATGTATTTGTTGATGTTATAATTTGTTATAATTTTTTTTTATTTTCATTAGTTTAAATATAATTAGTGCTTAACCCCTTCATACCGACTCTATGCAAATACGCAGCCCCACTGGACTGGGTTTTTTCCTGTGGCCCGCGTATTTGTGTATCTCCCTTTGTGCTGGGAGAGCACCGTGCTCCCAGCACAGAGACCAGGGTCTCACTGAGAGTTCTGGGTCCTGTTCCAATGAACAGCCGATTCTGGGTCACCTGATCTGTGTGATAGCCTCTGATTGTCTATCACAGTGATCAGTCACTGTGAAGCCCGCTCCCATATTTTCTGTCTCTGTCAATGGATGGGAGAGATACATTGTATCATTCTCTGTCCTTGCAGAGTAAGAAAAAAATGTGTAAGGAAAGAAAAAAAAATAATATTTACAAATAAATAAATAAATACCTAGCTAAGTGTCGGTTCACACTATGGCGATCCGACTTCGGGGGCAACCTGTGAAGTCGCGTGCACCACGACTTCAGCACGACTTGCACGGACTTCACATAATGGAAGTCAATGCAAGTCGCTCCGATGTCACCCCCGAAGTAGTACAGGAACTATTTTCTAAGTCGGATCGACTTGAGTTGCTCCTATTAGAACGGTTCCCGTAGCACAGAATGGACCACGACTTGACAGGCTGACAAGTCGCCTGACAAGTCGCGGTAGTGTGAACCAGGACTTAAGGTTTGATCTAGGTCAGTGCAAGAGATAGTGTTTGGGTAAAGGTCAGGGTCAAAAGTTTTTGACAGCATTTTTTTCAATTAAATTAGTATCAGTGTCACTGTCGGTGTGTTTTAGGTAGGATTAAAAAAAATGCAAGATGCGCACTATTGTTTTTGGGCTGTACTACGGGTAAAAACAACTAACATACACATATGTGGTATTGCTGCGATCGTCAAGAGCAGGAGAATATATTTTGAGTTGTTTTTTGGTAGTAGGTTATGGTAGTAGCAAGAAATATACAGTTACATTTTTTTTAAAACGTTTTTTTTTTTTACTATTTTGGGCCAGTTTTCCTTTGAAAAAAAAAAAAATCAGGAGATATCTATTACTGTTTACCACCAAATGAAAACCCAATTTGTCCTGGAAAAAAAACCACGATATGCGCAAAGTTGTTGTGATGATATGTATGGTTTTACTAACACATGTCAAAATTTTAAAATTGGGCTAAGGCATTTAGATTTGTTTTATCCTTAGACACAAAGGGGTTAAAATGCAAATATACTCCTTTACCTTTGCTGACCCCAGTAGAATAATCCTAGGACAGAAAACAGGATTCCGATAACAAACACCTTTCTAATACTAATGAACTAACAGTGTCCAGCATCATTATTACTCGCCCTTCAGTGAGGCCTGGGCAAATTATATATATATATATATATATATATATATATATATATATATATATATATATATATATTTTTTTTTTTTTTAGTTCATACAATACCCTCTTTAATTCCATCCTGGGAAATCTGAATTTTCTGGAGTTCACCCAATGATAATGCTTGGATGCAAAACACATCAATCTACAACAGAAATATTAAAGAAAATACCTATTAAAGCAATTAAAGACATTGATAAATATTGAATAATCATATAGAAGTATTACACATACTAAAGAAATTTTCTTTTTACAAAGGCTCAGAAAACATGTTCATTTTATATCCCCAATTAGCCTCAAGACAACCTGGCCCTAGGAAAATGTTCTTAAATATACAGCAGTTCACTGATTACTGTAGCTAAAGCAGCTATATACACAGCTATATACGCAGCTATATACAGAGTGACCAATTTGCTATCTGAGTAACCGAGCATGTTCACTTTGCAAAGTATATTTCCACTTTGTAAAGGAATTTTCAATTTACCTTGGTGAGTGTGGTGAAATTTCACTTTACAAAGAATACCTAATACAACAAATTAAAAAAAGCAGGATTATTACTTGGATGATAGAAGCAAGCACAATATGCCCCTATTCACTAAGCGAAGTGAAAATTCTTTTGCAAAGTGATCATGCTTTACTCCTTTACTAAATCACCCCAATAAAGTAGATTTATGTGGGCTAAATGTGGCCAATAGGGATGATCGAACTTTTCAAAAGTTTGGTTCGGCCAGAACATCCGAACTTCCCGAAAGTTCGGCCCGGATTTCAGAACCCCATTGAAATCAATGGGACCCGAACTTCGGTAATCAAAAAACACCATTTTGAAGCCCTAAAACCCAATAAATGCCCCTAAAAAGTGCCTAGGGTTCTGGGTCATGCCCCAGGGACTATTAATCACACAAAAAAAGTTCTTAAAAATTGTCATTTTTGATAGACAAGTGAAGTGACTCGACACGCTGTACGCGTTTCGTAGTTAACAGTTAAAAGGCTGCTGATGACATATTAACTATGAAACGCGTACAGCGTGACGAGTCACTTCCGGCTTTTCCACACGAGATCGAGGCTTGGATTGCAAGCGCACCGATCCATATACACGCTCGATTTACCTGCTCAAATGTGAGTACCTCTCGATGTTTTATGTAAAATAAAAATACCTTACGGCATTACACTATGTCCCTTATTTATTCTCTGGCACACTATCTGGCATACCATCGGGAGTGAAATCGGGGGGTACCTCGGATCACATCCGCTATCGGGAAAATACACAGGGAACCAATCCAGTGAATACCCACACTAGGACCAGCCAGGTTTCCGGTAGACGCCCCCATCCAGGCACAGGAGGATACCGCTGGGCCGTTGGATCATTTAAACACCCGCTTAATACCCCTGTGTGGGGTGGGTGTCTCTGGTAAGTGTGCCTTTCCACTGGAGGGATCACCCAGCACCTTACCGCCCATCAGGGGGTCACTCCTCATCAATTATTCACCGGAGTGTTGTCACCCACTTCAACTTGTGAATATTTATTTGCCTGTGGTCACTGCATGTGACATATAGACTTTTTTTCCATACTGGACTTTTTGAGCTGTGCATATTTTAGATTGTTTACTGTTGGCACCTTATATTACCCCTATACCATCGTATATGGTAGCACTGGGGCTTTTCACACACTATAGCACTTTCCTTTGAAGCGCTTTATTATTGCATGAACTACTACTGTTACTATTGGTCAAAGCGATTTGTAGCCTACTGTTTATGTTTGTTATTCATCACAGATATTATTAATTTCTGCACCAGTCACTTTAAATCTTTTGTAGGCACTTTAATATATTGCACTTGCAGATTTGCACCATTTGATGTCAATGATTATATTTTTGTATTTGTGATCTTTAGATAAACAATTGCACATATCCTTGTTAGCACGTAGGCACTTTATATCTTCAATCATTGAAGACACAAAACTTTACCACAATTTATATTTATTTTTAGTATAGGCAGCGCCACCATCCCTCCTTTCTTTCACATACACACATACTTATATGTATTTTTACACTTACACATACATAGGTGTGATAGGAGCGGAGCCATATTAGTGTTAATTTTTTAATTAGCGCAAGCATAGATTTCTGCTACTATCACACCTATATATGTCTAGGTGTATATATACATATAAGTATGTGTGTATTTATACCCCTATACACAAGTTCAGATGTTATGCCTGCCTCCAAAGACCCCAAAAAATGCCCAAAAAAAAGCCAGCTACAAAAACGCCCAGGTGTGTTTTTGCAGCAGGCGTTTTGTTTGGGCATTTTTTTGGGGTCTTTGGAGGCAGGCAAAACATCTGAACTTGTGTATAGGGCTATAAATACACACATATTTATATGTTTTTATACACTTACACATATATAGGTGTGATAGTAGCAGAAATCTATGCTTGCGCTAATTAAAAAATTAACACTAATATGGCTCCGCTCCTATCACACCTATATATGTGTAAGTGTATAAATACATATAACATGTGTGTATACATATCCCTATACAGAAGTTCAGATGTTTTGCCTGCCTCCAAAGACCCCAAAAAAATGCCTGCCTCTGTAAGTGACCTAATAGAAACAAACTTGTTTCTATAGCGGTCACCCTGACATGGAAGGGTTTGGTCACCCTGCCATAGCAGTCAGAGTCAGTTCACCCTACACTACATTACGGTCACCCTGGCACTTAACACTTTCCCTACAGAAACTAAATTTTTGCATCTAATTAAAGTGTAAAAAAGCACTCTAACTACATTAGATATCCCTTTCCTCACACTAATAAATGCTAAATGACACTTTTGAAGCAGAAGAAACAGAACTGCTTCCACTCTCTTCCATGTCCCTGTATTACAATGCTAGGAATTTGCCGGGGCTATCTTATATACTGGGGGGGCGTATTCACTAATGATTGGCCTGTGGACCCCCTAGTCACTCCAATCACATTCCTATCATTCTCCTGCCCCCTCAATTGGCTTTTACTAATGGTTCTGGTCCAATCACGGGCTTTTAAAGCCCATTTTCTGTCCCATTGCATTTTGGTCGGTTCTGGCTGCCGAATTCCAAACTTTTTCAGCAATAAGTTCGAAATTCGGCCGAACCTCGAACAGCCAATGTTCGGGTCGAACCGATGGTCGCCCTGAACCGTTCGATCATCCCTAGTGACCAGCTCATTCCTTTTTGTTGGCCGCTTTAGGAATTCATAATAAAGGTTTCCCTTGTTCATGAAGTTTGCACTTAATGTTATGGTTATATAAAATGCAGTTATTGTTATGTTAATTAGAAAGCGCTGTAACATATTTTGGAACTAAATAGGCGTAGTCCCCAGCAGATCTAATGCAGGTGCAGATTTGTTCTACTCAATTCTACCTATTGCTTCATTTAACTTTGATTGAACTGAACTAAAATAACAGCTCCATTGAATCCACAGTATCTGAGTTAATACTACAATTGAAGTATCAACTTAAGGGTGGCCATTTTGAGTAGCTACATACAGTATACAGGAATGCAGCAGTCTGTTTGAGAGCATTTTAAAAGCCCAGCTTTAGTCAAAATGTATTTTAGTCTTGAATAGAGTAGAGAAGAGTAGAAATGTCTGTTGAGATTTTATTTCTGCCTGTGGCCTTATTGCAGAGATTATCCTTCACTTCCTGTCTCTATGACACCCATACAAGAAATGAGAGGTACAGACATCATTGGGACATGAAGGCAAAGCCAGCAATAAAACAAAGTATCGCCCGCTGTACTAAAAATGCGGTTTTGTCTTTGTTTATGATTTTCCACTATTTGCTGTCCTGAAAGGAATACTGGGGAATCTTCCCAGCAGGGCCACAAACATCAGTGGAAACCCTTCCCAGCTTTATGAAAAACAAAATAAAAACTTTTGGCTTGAGCTGGTAAACCTATACCAAACCAAATCTTTTGAATTACTGCTGCCATATGCTAATAAACAGTGAAATGGACATGTATTTGTGCACTGCTATCTATAAATGACAGTAAAGAAAACACCTCTGTTCATCCTGTGCCTATCTGAGCGGCTCTGTACCTTGTAAAAGCTGTAATGACCAACACATTAATGTTTACATTGGAGAGTCCTCCCCTTCTTCAATGGAGGAAAGGATGGAGGAGGAACTAATAAATAAATTAATGAATCATTCATTTATTGGTAGAGGATTACAGGCAGCAGCAGATATTAGATTTTAAAGGTATTCATATGATTGTGGGACCATTTTTAACCCTTTTACCACTCTCTTTTCCTGTATACCTCAGCTGTCTCTACAGTGACCGTATATTAACCTCTTTCCTTATCTTAACCTCTATGCCCTGCATAACTGCCTATTAACCCCCTAATCTCCTTCCTTCTACCATATGTGACTTGTACATTAACCCTTTAATCTTTCTCCCTCTATGTGGCCTGAACAATTAATGATGCACTGTATTTAGTGTACCATCACCAAGCTCTATGATTGACCCATCCCAATACCAGCATGTTTCTTTATTTCCAAACATTTGTCGTAAAAATCAGATCACCTTGTGATGTCTGCTTTTTCAAAAAGGGGTCATTGGGTGATGCGTGTACTGTCCTGCCATTTTTAGTTGATATGTTTTATAACAGAAAGTAAGGGAAGCAGGGTTTTTTTGGCCTTTTCCTTTTCTTAAAAATAATAATAATAATAAAAAGAAATCTTTGATTATTAAATACCACAGAAGAAATCTCTATTCGTCTAATACAAAAATGATATAAACATATTTTGGGTATTATGTAGCATGACCAAGTAATTGTTAGTCAAACTATCACAGCGGTGATAAATAAAAAATGGCCTGGTAATGAAGTGGCATTATAGGCTAGTACTCAACTAGTTATATTCGACCATGTGTCAAAATGATGAGTAGATGCAGAACTATACCTAGCCAAGGTTCTATATGTGTCTGCTTTACTAAATGACTACAGCACATCCCTTTCTTCTCCCTTTTAGTCAGAAAGGCTTTTTATATTGGGGTAACAAAAAGAGTTTGGAGAAGCGGAAAGGGTTAGGCCAATGTGAACTTTTATGGTAAAAGTCAAGGTTTGCATATACAGTGGTGGAAACAATTGAAAGAAATAAAGGGTCTATAATTTTTATCATAGGTGTATTTTAAATGATAGAGACAGAATATCAACCTCAGATCCTGAAAAAACACATAATACAAATGTTATAAATTGAGTTTCAGTTCAGTGAGTAAAAAAGGTATTTGATCCCCTACCAACCAACAATAATTCTGACTTTCACAGACTGACTACAGTATGTGCTCATGTGGTACACAGATTAGTCCTGTCAATGTAGGAAGGTGCTCCTAATGACAACTCGTTATGTGTATAAAAGACACCAGTGCTGTATTTTGGCCTAGGCCTACAAGGCCCAGGCCTAGGGCAGCACTCTGCAGGGGGGCAGCAAAAAAGCCACCCCCTCCACTTGAGACTCTATTGGCCATTGGTTGCTAGAGCTGCCTCTCTCACCCCCCCCTCTCTCTCTCACACACTCCCCCCTCTTTCTTTCTCTCTCACCCCTCTCTCTCTCATCCCTATCTCTCATCCCCCCTCTCTCTCTCTCATCCCCCCTCTCCCCCTCTCTCTCTCACCCCCCTCTCAGCCTCTCTTATCCCCTCTCTCTCTCTCTCTCTCTCTCATCCCCCTCCTTTCTCCATCATCCCCCTCTCTCTCTCTCATCCCCCCTCTCTCCCTCCCTCACCCACCCCCTCTCTCTCACCCTTCACCTCTCACCCCCCCTCTCCTGAGATCTCAGGGGTTCATGCTGGGACTCGTAGTTCTTCAATTTTGGAGGGAGTCACATCCATTAAAAAGGAAAGAGTGGGGCAAATTTACTTAGGAGGGGGAAGGGGAGGGGCGCCCAATTTTAGTCTTGCCTAGGGCAGCACAAAACCAAAATACACCACTGAAAGACACCTGTCCACAGAATCTCTTTCCTCCATTCAAACCTCACCATCATGTGTACGACCAAAGAGCTGTCAAAGGATTATAGACCTACACAAGGCTGGAATGGACTACAAGAACATCAGCAAGAAGCTTAGTGAGAAGGAGACAACTGTTGGAGAGATTATTCCCAAATGGAGGAAATACAATTTAACCACTTTATGAGCACTTTTATATATGAACTTTCATTATGATTAAATTTTTTCGGATGTATATACTTTTTTTTATAAAATGTGATACATTTTTCTGAAACTTGTTGGATTTATACATACTTTATGCATAATATTGACATATAATTGATGCTTTATAAGAGCTGTACTTCCTTTTTTGATTTACAACAAAAGATAAATTCAAGTGGAACGCTACCTAATTTTTTTATTTTCCTTTTAGATAGTTTTGGGAGGTTTGGACCTTTGGTCAGGTTTTCTACGGTGCCCTCATTGGAGAAATTTCCTCTGACAGAAGATTTAACCTGTTCTCACTCTGTCCTAAACAAAGCAAAGCAAAGACGTGTGTAAAATATCTTACATTTCCTCTCTGAAATTTGCCACTTTCAGACTTGCTTTTATGTAGCTTCCGTTTGCCAGAGTCTCCATTGGTCCCAAAGAGGTTCATGTAAACATCAGCTTCTATATCAGCATCAGAAATCTCTCCTGTATGAATGTGAATCTCATAGTCCAGCACTGGAAAACAAATATATAATTGATTTAAAGCAGAACTCCTGTTAACGATAGCAAAATAAAAGTGAACAGCCCATTGAAAGATAAAATAGCAAAACCAGCTTTTGCCACAATTTTCACCTTCAATGCAGTTATTTCCCCACAGTACTTTTTTCTGCCACTAGATGTCACTCAGTTGTATTACCAGCATCATTCAACCCATTTTCTCTTTGCCCAGGTCATGCTGGACCTACCCCAGCTTGTGATTGGATGGTGAAAGAAGAAGCAGCACAGTGATAAGTTCATCTCTCCTTCAGTCTGTTTTCTCTTCCTATCAGCATTCTTCTTGCTAGTTGATGTGCTCCTTGTACTGCTTCTTCCTCTCACACTTATGTTCTGCTGTGCAAAGACTGCCAGAGGCTGATGCAAGGTCAAATTCAGGTCTTTACACTGTTTCTTTAAAACAATTCATTTATTGTAATCTTGACTACAGGGCTGCATTTTACTCTTTTTTATCTGTCTAGAGTTCAGTTTTATGTCATGCCACATTATTTTTCTAGTGTTCATTGAGCCTATCTACTGTATAGAGCCTATCTATCTATCTATCTATCTATCTATCTATCTATCTATCTATCTATCTATCTATCTATCTATCTATCTATCTATCTATCTATCTATCTATCTATCTATCTATCTATCTATCTATCTATCTATCTATCTATCTATCTATCTATCTATCGCTTTTTTTTCTCAGAATAGGTGCAGGAAACCCCCCTTGTCTCCACCCCCTACCCTCCTCTGAGCACTGTCCCTTTGTTCACCCCCTACCCACCTCCCAGTACTACACCAAGAATCATTTTGTGGTGCTAAATAATTTGTATGGGATTTGTCTATTAACAAAAAAAGCTGTAAAATAGATCCTCTCTAGAGACAGCAACAATAGATCCCCCCAGCAACAATAGACTTCACCCCAGCAACAATAGATCCCTCACACAACACTAGACTCCCCCAGCAACAATGGATCTCAACCCAGCAAAATTAGCCCCCCCAGCAATTATAAAACCCCCATCAACAACAATAGACCACAACCCTGCAACAATAGACCCCACCCCAGCAACAGTGGACCAACCACAACAAAATACCACCCCCCCCCCCATAACAAAAGATCCACTCCAGCAACATTAGACCCTCCCAGCAGCCAGCATCAATAGACTGTCCAACATCCAGCAACAATAGACCTTTCCCTCAACAGTAGATCCCTACCAGCAACATAAGACCCCCCCCCCAGTAACAATAGATCCTTCACCAGCATAAATAGACCCTCACACAAAACAGATCTCTACCAGTGACAATAGATACCCCAGCAGCCAGCATCAATAGACCCTTCAGCACACCCCAGCACCCCTTGCCATTACATACATTCAGTGCTGGAGGTGCCGGAACTGTGTTCCTGCTGGAAAAAAGCCCTTTAATTATCTATCTATCTATCTATCTATCTATCTATCTATCTATCTATCTATCTATCTATCTATCTATCTATCTATCTATCTATCTATCTATCTATCTATCTATCTATCTATCTATCTATCTATCTATCTATCTATCTATCTATCTATCTATCTATCTCAATATATCTATCTATTTTGTTTATTTTAAAGCGGTAGTAAAGCCTGCTTTGTTATTTTTACCAACAGGGAAGCCTATAATAAATGAATATCTCATAAACGTGCACCATTTAGGAGATATTCACCCTGCATGAGGCTGCTGACGTCACTGACAAGGGCTCCCGCGCGCTTTGGCCACACATCCACCCGCAAACCACGAAGAAAGGCCTGGGGAAGATGTCAGCCCTCTCATTGGTGACCGGGCGCCGCTGGAAGGACTTTGTTCTAAGGTAAGTATTTCATAATGTGCTAGTATGCGATGCATACTAGCACATTATGTCATTGTCTTACTGTTTTTTTTTTTTTTTTATTCTGCATCAGTTTAGTACCGATTTAACTAGTGATCTATATCTATTGGTCTGTATGTCAGTATGTCTGTCTATCGTTCTATCTCTATGAACCAGCTGAAATAAATATACAGAAATTATTTTATTTTTTTAATTCTAGCAAAACATTCCAACAGAAAATGGATTGACATTTTAAATGGCTCTAAGAGAAGAAATGGTGTCAACATTAAAGCTACTGCTAATATATACTGAGAGGAACATGTCAGAGGACAGACTTACCAGGGATAAGAAACACAATCTGTAATACACAGCAAACAGTAATTACTCTTCAAAATATATTTTACACATGAAACAGATCAACTCAGTACTTCATAAGCAATGCACATGACAGAAAGACTTGCACATAAGTCTCACTGTAGACGATTTGCTTCAGACTGGCTTTATGAGATGTGAAAGGCAATAACATATCCACTCTTCCTCATTCTGCTGAGGATTAAGCTCTTACAATAGCACAATGTCACAAGTACTGCAGATACTTCTACAAACTTCTACATTTAGATCACAATGAAAAGCACATTCTGAAATCAAGTCCTGTACATTTAATATTGAGAGGTTAGCTTTGGAATATGGTTTTCTTTTCACTAGTAGGTGGAAAACGTTATTATTATGGTAGATGTCTTTCTTCAGTGTTCTCAGGCAGTCTTTTTCAACCAGGGTGCCCAGTCACCCTGGGGTGCCTTGAGATTTCTTCAGGGGTGCCTAAAAATTAATCAAACATTGTATAAAACCAGCAGGTGGGTCACGGGTTTTCATTTTGGACCATTATGACTAGACACCGGCATCCTAACAACTAATGATATCATCAGTTATTAAGGAGGGGGTCTGTTGCCTCCACAGCATCCTTGTTAGACCCTACCCTGCCTCTCTCCCTCAGCACTGGGATCACATTAGCTGACTGATGGAGAGAAACTAAAGGAGAAGCGAAACATTGGAATACTAGTCAGTACTAGTGTGCAAAAATGTATTTGCTTTGGAAGAAAAAAATCCCCTCTAACATTGGGTGTCCTAAATGTGTATGTTGCTGTTTTATGTAAAACTATTAGAATAGTTTTTTACATTTTAGAATGAGGTGCTTTGAGACTGTCCGTCATTTTAATCGGTGCCTTGAGATTGTCTATAATTTTAAAAGGTGCCTTGACTGAAAAAAGGTTGAGAAACACTGTTCTAAGGGCATCTGATTTACAGTAACATTTGCTGAAGACTGATATTGGTAGAGACTGTGGGGTTGAGTTACCAAAGGCAAAAGGGCTGTTAATTTTTCAAGGGAAGTTTCACTTTGCAAGGGAATATTTCCTTAGCTTAGTTTTGACGTCAAGCTTTGATGGTCAGGTTTGTAGGTGAAGCCTGGTGGGCAGGTTTATGATGGGGTTAACCTCCTTGGCGGTAATCCAGAGCGTGACTCGGGGTTGATTTTTCATATCAGGATCGGTAACCCCGAGTCACGCTCAGGGTGGATTGCAGAGAGCGCAGTCCAGCCGCTCCTTCGTCCCTCCGTCGGTGTGATCACTTCCTAGTTCCGTTCCCTGCAGCAGCAATGCTGCATGGGAACGGAACTAGGGAGGGAAATTGAAAAAAAACAAAACGTTGCACAAAACACAAAACACATTTTATATTTTATATATATATATATATATGTATATATATATATATATATATATATATATATATATATATATATATATATATATATATATATATGCGCATATATATATATATATATATATATATATATATATATATATATACCGGTGTATATATATATATATATATATATATATATATATATGCATATATATATGCATATATATATATATATATATATATATATATATATGTGTGTATATATATATATATATATATATATATATATATATATATATATAAAATTATATTATTGATTCAATTATAATTCATGCGTTATATATTATATATATATATACATATATATATATATATATATATATACACATATATCTATATATAATATATAATGCATGAATTATAATCTAATCAATAATATCATTTTATTATATATATTATATATTAAATAATAAAATAATATTATTGATTTGATTATAATTCACGTGTTTGTGTTTCAAATTTATCACATCTGGGATGTCTACTAGACTCTTGTTTTGGTCAGGTTTAAGTCAGTAATTACTAAGAATTGTAGGCCTATAATACATAACGCCAAATTTCCATGAAAACAATTGTACCGCTTTTGGTACAGAATTCCTGACATAATCATACCGCCAGGGAGGTTAAAAATGACAGGTCATGTTTACGGTCTGAGAATTCTATGGTTTTTCATACACAGGACTGGCACTACCTATAGGCAAGGTAAGCGCAGGCCTACAGCGCACATCAGTCGGGGGTGGGCCCGCACTGGCATGCCACTGGCGACGGGGGACCATGCAAGAACTGCAAGCCGAGATGGAAGAGTTTAGGCTGGGGGGGGGGAGAGGCAACTGGAGGACATGCTGTGCCTGGCAGAGCTCCTCTCCCAGTCCGTCACCAACTTGTAGTGCGAGAACTGAAGGATGCATGAGCAGATGGACAAACCCAGCTGCCAGAAGGAACCATTGAAGTACTGAGCCGGGAGTCAGAACAGAGCAGGAATAGACAGACCAGGTATTCCAGCCATGTGCTGCGCACCGTGTCCTGCAAGGTGGCTCAGGTCAGTTCAACACACATTTTTTGTTGGGGGGCACAAGTCTTGCCTAAGGCACAAAATAGTCTAACACCAACCCTATTCCTACATCATTCCTAATGCACAAGTGTAAACATAGATAGCATCCAAAGCTTGTGCTTGAATCATTTCATTCAGCCCATGCTTTAGCATTTTAATAAGCAGGAAGCCTACTTCAAGTATCCATTCAAAAGAACAAAGCTTGGATCACCAACGTGGATAGATGCTGTGTCAGGGAATTCCCACCATTTTTTGCAATACGGCACTGCGTTACTTTAACTGACAATTGCGCGGTCCTGCAACGCTGTACCTAAACAAAATTTGTGTACTTTTTTTCCCACTAATAGAGCTTTCTTTGATCACCTCTGCGTTTTTATTTTTTGCGCTATAAACAATAAAAATGCTGACAATTTAAAAAAAAAAACAACAAAAAAACAATATTTCTTACTTTCTGCTATAAAACATATCCAATAAAAACATTTAAAAAATGTCTTCATTAATTTAGGCCAATATGTATTATTCTACATATTTTTGGTAAACCAATAAGCGTATATTGATTGGTTTGCGCAAAAGTAATAGCGTCTTCAAACTAAGGAATATATTTTTCAAATTTTTATTTATTTATTTTTTTTACTAGTAATGGCGGCGATCAGGCTTATAGCGAGACTGCGATATTGCGGTGGACAAATCAGATACTAACCAACACTTTTGACACTTCTGGGGGGACCAGTGACATTAATACAGTGATCAGTGCTAAAAATATGCACTGTCACTGTATTAATGACACTGGCTGGGAAGGGGTTAACATCAGGGGCGATTAAAGGGTTAACTGTGTGCCTAGCCAGTGTTTGTGTACTGTGTGGGAGGTGCTTTTACTAGGTGGAAGGCATTGATCCATGTTCCTACTTTGCAGGAACTCAGGATCAATGCCTTTCCTACTGACAGAAGGGCGATCTGCCTTGTTTAAATAGGCAGATTGCAGTTCTGGCTCTCTGGCTAATGAGCGCCGGGTGCTGGCGGACATCGAGTCCACAGTACCTGTAGATCAGCTACCATTGCGTAAAATTACAGCAGGGGTGCCGCGCATGCGTGCCCCAGACATATAAGTGCGGGATCACGTTCTAGGTACATGATCCTGCACAGCAGGGCTGCCTTGCCACCGTATATGTAAGTTATATGGTCAGCAGGAGGATAAACTACACTACACTATTTTAACTTGAATCAAGACATTTACACATTGCCTGAAAATGGAAGGTTTAACCCCCTAATGATGAAGGAAAAACAAACCTTAAAGCCTGAATCTAGCTTTGCGACCTTGGCATACCTTAGTAAAACTGTACATATCTTTACAATTACTTAATATTCAGATGAATTATACCTTGTTTGCTTTAGGACAAATATAAATAATAAATAAAAATATAATACCCGTGACATACATGGGAATGTAGCAGTGTGAACAGGAGCTAGCTGTCAGTGACAACTCAGGTAGGGTTTGAAATAAAGCACACTCCCTTCACAAAACCAGATTTGCATATACAGTATGTGGCAGCGCAGCAGTAGGACCACAAAATGCTGCCAAATATGAGCATGCAGCTGGCATTAAGGGGTTACGATTGGCATACTATTTTTAACATTAGGGTTTAAAGTATGATCACCATAATGACATTATTGCAGCACACTGAATTCCATGATATTCGCATGCATGTACCTAGATCTTTTGTTTCAGTGGGAAGGCTACTAGTGGCCCCAGCTATAAACCTCTATAAGCACAGCAAGAAATGGTTGAAGTTCTCAGACCTCATCAGCGATGGGCAAGAGTGGTTGCAAGTCAGGTTCTGCTTCTTCCAAATTTGTGCTACTGTTCCTCTAGCAATTCCTAATAATCTACCAATGTCTATGGCATTAAACATGCCAACATTATTTGATAGTCTCCTTTATATTTTATTATATAAAATGTAAACATAAAAAATTATAATAATAAAATGTTTGTATATAAGCACATAAAAAAACAATCTTGAACATTGGGAATACTTACATGGTAATGGATCATTTCCATCTATTGGCAGGAACAGTTCCCTCCATGTATCTCCATCATCATTTTCCTCTGCAAGCCATCGATTTACGGGTAAGTGAAGTTCCTGATCTGAGGAAAGGTTCTGCAGTCTTATCTCCTCAAGATACCATTCTGGACTGTCTCCTGCATTGTCATGCCCAATTCGGATTTTAAATGGTTTTAATAAGTATTTTAAATTTACCTGAGAAAGGATAAAACTCACTGTAAGAAATTAGCATTTTGGACATAAAAACATGCAGAAGTACATTATATATACACACACACACACAGTATCTCACAAAAGTGAGTACACCCTTCACATTTTTGTAAATATTTTTTTATATCTTTTCATGTGACAACACTGAAGAAATGACACTTTGCTACAATATAAAGTAGTGATTGTACAGCTTGTATAACAGTGTAAATTTGCTCTCCCCTCAAAATAACTCAACACACAGCCATTAATGTCTAAACCGCTAGCAAAAAAAAGTGAGTACACCCCTAATTGAAATTGTCCAAATTGGGCCCAAAGTGTCAATATTTTGTGTGGCCACCATTATTTTCCAGCACTGCCTTAACCCTCTTGGGCATGGAGTTCACCAGAGTGTCACAGGTTCCCACTGGAGTCCTCTTCCACTCCTCCATGAAGACAACACAGAACTGGTGGATGTTAGAGACCTTGTGCTCCTCCACCTTCTGTTTGAGGATGCCCCACAGATGCTCAATATGGTTTAGGTCTGGAGACATGCTTGACCAGTCCATCACATTTACCCTCAGCTGCTTTAACAAAGCAGTGGTCATCTTGGAGGTGTGTTTGGGATCGTTATCATGTTGGAATATTGCCCTGCGGCCCAGTCTCCAAAGGGAGGGGATCATACTCTTCTTCAGTATGTCACAGTACATGTTGGCATTCATGATTCCTTCAATGAACTGTAGCTCCCCAATGCCAGTAGCACTCATGCAGCCCCAGACCATGACACTCCCACCACCATGCTAGACTGTAGGCAAGACACACTTGTCTTTGTACTCCTCACCTGGTTGCCGCCACACACGCTTGACACCATCTGAACCAAATACGTTTATCATGGTCTCATCAGACCACAGGATATGGTTCCAGTAATCCATGTCCTTAGTCTGCTTGTCTTCGGCAAACTGTTTGCAGGCTTTCTTGTGCATCATCTTTAGAAGAGGCTTCCTTCTGGGATGACAGCATTGCAGACCAATTTGATGCAGTGTGCGGTGTATGGTCTGAGCACTGACAGGCTGACCCCCCCCCCCACCCCTTCAACCTCTGCAGCAATGCTGGCAGCACTCATATGTCTATTTCTTAAAGACAACCTCTGGATATGACGCTGAACATGTGCACTCAACTTCTTTGGTTGACCTGTTCTGAGTGGAACCTGTCCGTTTAAACTGCTGTATGATCTTGGCCACCGTGCTGCAGCTCAGTTTCAGGGTCTTGGCAATCTTCTTATAGCCTAGGCCATCTTTATGTAGAGAAACAATTCTTTTTTCAAGATCCTCAGAGAGTTCTTAGCCATGAGGTGCCATGTTGAACTTCCAGTGACCATTATGAGAGAGTAAGAGCGATAACACCAAATTTAACACACCTGCTCCCCATTCACATCTGAGACCTTGTAACACTAATGAGTCACATGACACGGGGAGGGAAAATGGCTAATTGGGCTCAATTTGGACATTTTCACTTATATGTGTACTCACATTTGTTGCCAGCCCTTTAGACATTAATGGCTGTGTGTTGAGTTATTTTGAGGGGACAGCAAAATTACACTGTTATACAAGCTGTACATTCACTACTTTACATTGTAGCAAAGTGTAATTTCTTCAGTGTTGTCACATGAAAAGATATAATAAAATATTTGCAAAAATGTGGGGGGTGTACTCACTTTCATGAAACACTGTATATATATTGTGACAGTGAGAGGCCCTGTCACTGTGAGAATATAGCAATATTTGACACAGGATTCGCATTTAGTGTTAATACGAAATTCCAGACTGTTATTTCTGAGCAGAGAAAACTATGTATCTGGCCTACTCCGGATTCTGTAGTTCTGGATTGGAACTTTCGATCCTATGTTAATATTTTATCAGACGTCTGAAACCTGTTTGAGTGTACAGGTTTGCATGGTCGTTATATACTCAGGTCTGAGGATAGCTTGTAGCTTCCAGTTTGGAGACCTCTCCCAGTGTAGGAGACAGAGGGTCTCACCGAGAGGTCAGAGGAGCCCCAGCCAGAAGCCAAGAGACAGGGGGCCAGCTAGCAGCCAGGAGATGGGAGGTCTCATTCCAGGAGTCAGGTAGACTTCTATCGGGGTGACAGGAGAATTCCAATCCATGGGCCAGAAGTGGGTCGTGCAGCAGTGCGCAGTGACCAAAGGCTAAGAAAGCCGAGGAGATCCAGGAGAGCTGGACAACACAGTCAGAGGGACTGGGAAGAGGAGCAGCTGTGCTGCCTACAAGTTAGCAAGGTGGCTCGGCATTTTTATTGTTTGGATTTTGTGTGGAAGAAACCCCGGCATAGGCAACTAATGTGCATGTGAACTTTCTGTTTATTTAATAAAAGTGAGCAGCCATGCCCCATACAGTTTTGGACTGGCGCAACTCATTGTAAACTCACATAATGCTTGAGTTTAATCTCCCCAATTCCATAATACATATTTGTACACACACACACAGACACACATGCATATGGAATTTGAAAATCAAAAACATTTGTGGGACAGGTCTTCATTTGCAAATTGAAAAAAAAAAAAAAAACTGACCTTAACATAGCAGCATGGTCATCAAGTGCTTAGCACTCTTCTCACACTGCAATAGGGGCCTAGGCCTGTTGGCCATCATCATTCAGTGCATTGAAACAGTGGCATCTATGAAGTAGAGCTTAGGGGAGAAACAACAACTTTTAACCAAAGTAGTTATGGTGTGGTGGGCTTAATGAAACCATGAAGTCCAGCAATGAACCAATGCAAAGCACAATAGACCCTGTAAAAACCTCAAAGAATATTGGTAGCTGTATTGGCTTCTACATAAACGTTCTTTAGCTTATGTGTATGACTGTGGTAAACTCATTAGACTGAAAGCTGCACTGAGGATAGAAAAGGCATGACTTGTTCAGTGTTCAATGCAAAAGGGGGGGAGGTTTGGGACTTTGTATGAGACACACGATGGGAAATGTTGTACGCCTCCATCCCGGTTCAATAGAATAATATATAAAAATAAGGACATGACAAGGCTTACAGGAAAAATGACAACATTTATTGATGAGTACATAAAATTATATATATATTACATAAACAAGTATACAAAAGTTGGTAAATGATCCCAATCAAAGTGTTCATAAAAACCAACATGGCAAGTTTCCAAAAATAATAGAGTAATTGTAATCACAGCATCAATGGGTAGCAATGATCAACTCAATTCAGGTAATTATATATAATATATAAAGTAATCGCGACATCATAAGACTTGACGTGTTTCGTGGACTGAGTATGCCACTTCATCAGAAGTTGATGTCTGATCTATAAAAAATATATATACACATGTATAAGGAAACAGGAAAAATGAGGAAAAAAGAGGACTGGGAGGGAAAGGGAAGAGGAGGCATAGCCTCAAATCCCTAAACACTTATATAACATGGCAGATCATTGCTGGCATTGGGAATAGGGCATGGCCACAGGTGTCTCCCACAGGAGCTGAGGGCACACAGAGTAGGCAATAAAATTTCTGTGATTACAATTACTCTATTATTTTTGGAAACTTGCCATGTTGGTTTTTATGAACACTGTGATTGGGATCATTTACCAACTTTTGTATACTTGTTTATGTAATATATATATCATTTTATGTCATATTTTTCATTTGCATGTACTTATCAATAAATGTTGTCATTTTTCCTGTAAGCCTTGTCAGCGTTCAATGCAAAAGCATCATGAAAGAGTGTGACCCCTGAAAGGAATGTAAAAGAAGATAGGAAAAATACTAGGTTGGCAACTGGCTAAGTTGTGAAGATGAAGGATCGAGCTCCTGAGATTATTTTAATCTCTTGATTCCAAGAGATTTGTACAAAAATTTGTTGACAGTCACCTCATTTGCAGTACATAGAAATCAATAGTGAAATATCCAAATAGCAAGAGATTAAAACCACCCATGTAACCCTAAATGAAAGGAGAATCTCAGCTCTAAGTAATTCAAACGGCAATTAGAGGAAAAACCATTCCTAAATATGACAGAATGCCAAAGTCAACTCACATTGGTGGTCTTTTTTGTTTAGCATACCTCCAACAGTCTCAGATTCTGTGGTACTGTCCAAAGATTTTAACCAAATCCTGGCATCCCACAGATGCGAGCTTTGGCCTGCTGCTGTCCGCACCTGGAGTTCACAGCCCAATTGCAAGCAGTTCCCTAATCAATACCCAACACCCTGCCTGCGTAAGCGTCAAGAATTACCTTCCGCAAGTGACTACACTTCCTCTTCACAGCCCCAACCACACTGTAACTCACCACTGATAGGGAATACCAAGCTGGCTCTTTGAATCATGAAGCACAGGGCAGTGCTCTGGGGGTCAAGCAGGTTGTAATCATGTGTTTGCCTAGGTGACTTCCTTAGGCAGTCACTATGTGTCAGATGGAAGTTTAGCAGTCAGCAGCTGGCATCCCTAATCTATTCATCAGGATGCGAACATCTGGACCTATCTAGACCAAGGCTTCAGGATCAAGAAGTTCAGTGAGGGGGCCCGACAAGTAAGCCACACCCCTTCATCCTGAACACCTGTACCCTGCTTTAACTTCTTCCTCCACCACATTGTTTAGCATGTAATTCCACTGTATGAAACTTTTTTTTTTATAACTCTTAGATATCAACTAGTGCCCTTTGCAGACAAAAATACATATTTATCTTCAGAGCCAGTGTCATGAGGAGGCAATAATCAATTTCCTATTATATGTTCTGTAGGAGAGACGCCCACCCTTTAAAGATATAGGTGTCTGTTTTAATACACCAGGTCTGTACCAGACTGTATTTTCTTATTCCTTCACCTCTGCACCTTCTTTCTCTTTCCACATTTGCACTCTATTCCTCCTCTGTATATATACCCTCTTCCTCATCTGCCTTCTTCTTGCTTTACCCCTGCACCCTCTTCTTTTTCCGCAACGACACCTTTTTCCTCCTCTGCACATGCATCCCCATCCTCCTCTACAGGTGCACCCTCTTATTCCTCTGCACTCTCTTTCTCCTTCACACCTTCATCCTCCTCCCCCTTCACACCTGCACCCTCCTCCTCCTCCACTCCTGCACATTCTTCTTCCTTTGTTCCTTCACTCTATTCCTCCTCTGCACCTGTACCTTCCCCTGCCTCTTCCACACCTATTCTCCTTTATTTCTTCTCCACACCTGTATCCTCTTCTCTTTCCTCCACCAGAAAAAAGAAAGAAAAGGAAAAAGGGCTAGGCTCGATAGACCACTTGGTCTTTTTTCTGCCATCACTTTTCTAAGGTTCTTCTTCCTCCCCCATACCGGTATCCCTTGCTTTCTCCTTCACACCTTCTCCACACCTCTACCCTCTTCCTCTTTGGCACCTTCATCCTCTTATCCTCCTCTGCACCTGAAGCTTCTTCCTAGTCCACATGTGCACCCCCCTTCTCCTCTGCACCTGCACCTTTTCCTTCTCTGCACCTGCACTCTCTTCTTCCTCTGCATCTGTATCCTCTTCCTCCTCCACACCTGCACTCTCTTCCTCCTCCCCACCTGCATCCTCTTCCTCCTCCGCACCCTCTTCCTCCTCTGCACTTTCTTCCTCTTCTGCACCTTCACCCTGTTTCACCTTCGCACCTGAACCCGCCTTCTCTTTAACTTCTGCACCCTCTTCTTCCTCCGTACCTGAAACCCTCTTCCTCTTCCACACCTTTACTCTTATTCTTCCTCCACACCTCTATTCATTTTCTCCTCCTTCCACCAAAAGAAAGAAAATAAAAATGTGTGGTAAGACTCAATGGATCACTTGGTCTTTTTCTGCTGTCACTCTATGTTTCTATGTTTCTTCAACTATCTTCATCACACCTGTACCCTGTTATTCCTCCTTCACACCTATACTTTCTTCTTCCTCCTCCACACCTGTACCCTGTTCTTCCTCCTCCACACCTGTACTCTCTTCTTCCTCCTCCACACCTGTACCCTCTTTTCTTTTCTCTTACTTTTATCCTATTTCAGTCCCTACCAAAATCTTCACTATGTGGACTTGCTTGAAAACAACCTTTGCACAGAAAAGTTCTGCTTACATCCAGCTTATACTGTGCTTCACTTGCTCTATTAATTTCTATGACTGGGTTCATACGGCTTTGGATGGCTAAGAGTCTCAATTGAATACAGAACAAACATAGGAATAAATAGAGTGTGAGGTCCACAGACGCAATAGTAGCTGGACACAAACAGCACTTTTTTTGTGCAAAGATTTTGCATTGCTGGGAGGACTGCAAGATCTTGGAAGGTGAGTATTTAGGTAAGTGGCCTCTAAGTATGAGCATTTACTATATTTAAACTGTCTCTTAACATATTTGCATTTTAAAAGGAACACAAGTCTGTGGATGGGTGCGGCTGTAATAACACATATACAGTCCAGGTGCAATTAGTAGAACTTGTATTGTAGTAAAGGAAAAACAGTTAAGAACAAACCCAGTGGGAGAAGGCCCAACTGGGAACACTCACGAATGCCAACAGCATGTAAAGTAGCATGTATCAGCCGAACCGATAGCGTCTGTCTGAAGGGCCGAATGTGGTTTGGCCATCTCGTGCCCAAACGGGAAGATGTCCAAGGAGATTGTGAGCCCTTAGCTTTTTCTTCTTGTCTCTCTGCCACTAATACTGTCCCTGACAGATGGGTAACCTGTCCCTACACTACCCACACGCAAATGCTTGACAAACCCAGG
Organism: Pelophylax lessonae; assembly: GCF_965119305.1. Taxonomy (NCBI): domain Eukaryota; kingdom Metazoa; phylum Chordata; class Amphibia; order Anura; family Ranidae; genus Pelophylax; species Pelophylax lessonae. The sequence continues at coordinate 426,411,165 of NC_138772.1, read as the reverse complement.
AGTCAGGGTCTTAAAAAGGCTCCGCCACACCCAAAATGGCTGCCAGAGTCACATGGGTGGCCAGCATCCAATCAGACCACTACCCCAGTGACTGAGAAAAACCATAGAGGAACCAGGCTCCTCATGACTTACTCTCCTTCTGCATTGCCGTTGCGGTTTAGGGCCACCTGCAGTGGAGACAGCAGACAGCACCTGCCTTCAAGTCTTTTTACTAAAGCATTCCAAATCACTGTGTCCCTTCATGACACATAAACCATATGCATGTCATCACTAATTATTTGCTAGTTCTACCCCTATGTTTAAATGGGGGAAAAAAACCCTGTCATCGGGATCTGTGTTATAAGTAATATCCTAAGAAAGCATATGGCACTTTATGAAAATGAAAGCAGAGGTAGAGCTTTTTCCCTTAGCAACTGAATATCCATCTTTCAAATGGAACTAAGGATTTATTTTGTTGTTATGGGAAACAGGTCTAACTTTGTTCACTTTTCATAATTTAGTCCTGTTGAAAGAAAATACGACACAAATGACACAACTTTACATAACTGTACTACAGAAAAAAATATACATTTTCAAATGCATATCATATTCTGAGATTTATTGCAGTCTTTTGAGGTACTTCTCATTACACGTCTCACTCTTGTTCACTTTATTGAGGATTTAATATTACTTAAGGGATTGTACATATAATCTTCATTGAGGCTTAGAAGTGAGGGATGTCTGCTGTGGGACTATATGCTAGTCTGTATCTATGAGCAAGCAATCTTAAAGGATACACCCTCTGTTCCTACACTTTTCTTATATATCTCTCTGTGTATATGCAGTGTCTTAGTTTGTATCAGTTTGTACACTTTGCTGATGCAATGCGCTTTAAAGGGAACTATTTTTTTTTTTTTTTAAAGGTAATTTTATTATTGTTTAAAACAAAACAAACAGAGAAAAAGAAAAGGGTACAGCAAACCACATAAAGATACATGAGCAAGTGATACTGTACATGTACAATAGATTAATCCATTTACTGGAACTAGTCTAGAATCCACCTGGGATTCTGCACCAAATGAACAAAAGAGAAGGTCAAACAAAAATTAGCTGGTGATATGGACATGAATGTATATAAAAACACAAGCATCAATATGGCACAGTAAGGAAGTCTCATAAAAAAGGGTGACTACACAGATAAGATAATCATGGCCTACTGGACTATACTTCCCTCAGTCAACATCAGAGGGCTCCCAATAATGAATAATGTTCCAACCTCTATTCCCCCTGAGAGAGCACTCATCCATCCCGACCATTATTTTTTCAATTTTTTAGGACACCCCGATCCATGTGGGATATCTTATACATCGGAAGGGCTTCATTAACTAAATCAATCCAAGCCCCCAATCCTGGAGGATCAAACTTCTTCCAGTAATACAATAACCTTTTTAGCCTACAAAAAAGCAGTCATAATAGCGATTTTTGTGATTCTCTATTCATCTCCTTATCTAAATCACCCAACAGACATCAAATTGGGATACAGATGTTAGGTAGAGCTAGCTTTTCCTCGATAAATGTGTATACTTCACTCCAAAAAATACACACACAAGGGCAATCTCAAATCATGTAAAGGAAATCTCCATGGGCTGCAAAGCATCTTTGACACTCTGGAGATGGAGCTTTATTTTTTAAAGTCTGATGGGTATAATTGATCCTATATAAATACTTCAATTGTATGAGTTTGTCCCCTTCTGCAATAACGCTAACAAGTTGAGACCCCACCAACTCCTCCCAGGCATAATCCTCCAGTCCCTGTATTTTAGAACTTCACTGTGACTTAATTTTATTCATCCGTGTCGAACAATCAGCTAGGAGGAGAGAGTAACATCTGGAAATGTATTTTGTATGATCGCCGTCTAATAACGAGGGTTGCAAGTGAACTCCCCGCAGTCCAAACTGCACTAAGACCGCATGTTTGAGTTGCATATAAGCAAAAAGGGGACCATTCTTGAAATATACATCGAGTTTGCCATTTGCAGCTTTTTTGGTGTACATGCTTGCCCCAGATCAGTGATTTGAAAAGTATTAATGCCTGTGCGTTTCACTTTGTAATTTTCTTAACCACTTTAGCCCCGGAGGATTTGGTTGCTCAATGACCAGGCCCTATTTTGCGATTCGACACTGCGTGAATTTAACTGACAATTGCGCGGTTGTGCGACACTGTACCCAAAATAAATTTATGTCCTTTTTTCCCACAAACAGAGCTTTCTTTTGGTTGCATTTGATCACCTGTGCGATTTTTATTTTTTGTGCTATAAACAGAAAAAAATAGCAACAATTTTGAAAAAATAACAATATTTTTCACATTTTTTATATGAAATTCTCAAAAAAAAATGTAAAAATCTAATTTTTTTAACATTTTAGGCCAATTTGTTTTCTGCTACATATTTTTGGTAAAAAAAAATCACAATAGGCGTATTTTGATTAGTTTGCACAAGAGTTATTGCGTTTACTAACTAATGGAAAGATTTATGTCATTTTTATTGTTTTTTTTTTTAACTAGTAATGGTGGCGATCTGCGATTTTCTTTGCGGGATTGCGACATTGCGGCAGACAGATCGGACCCCTGACTAACATTTTTGACACTTTTGGGGGTACCAGTGACATTACTACAGTAATCAGTGCTATACATATGCACTGTTACTGTAAAAATGACACTGGCAGGGAAGGGGTTAACTTTATTAGTGATCAAGGGGTTAAGTGTGTCCCTAGGGGCGTGATTCTAACTGTCAAGGGGCGTGGCTTGTGATGTAACCGCAGAGACATACGATCCTAAATAGCAGTATCGTATAGTCTCTGCAGTTACACCAGGGAGAATGGCAGGCGGCTTTGTTTACATTAGCCGTCTACCTTTCTCCCTCTCTAGCGGGACATCGGAGCTGCCAGTCACATGCGTGGGGATGGCCTACAGGCTCCTGGGCGAGCGACGTAGTACTACGTCGCTTTGCCCAGGAGGGGCTGACTGCCACAGTAAATATACAGTGGGTGGTCGGCAAGCCGTTAAAAGGATAAGTTCACCTTTTTAGACAGAATTTCACTTTTCATAATAAATTGAAGCATTTTCGAATGCCATTTCTGGCCCAGCCACAGCCATCCCAATGTGCATTTCTCTCACTTATCTCATCCACATAAGGTTTAAAATCTTGTCAGTTTTATTTTATTTTTTTAAATGATTTTCAGATTCCGTCACTTCCTGTAGATTGTCTCTCAGCATTCACTTCCTGTCAGTCATCTCACTGAAGCCTTCACTTCCTCGTTGCATCAAAGTAGAGGGCGTGAGAGGGTGTGTTCAACACTCTGGACCACCCCTCCCTAATTAAAGTACTACCTTTCACTCACTTCCTATACACTCTGATTGTACAATCTCCTTTAGATCTCCCTTCAGCTATGTAGTACAAGGACCTGTCTGATTTGATACAAATTTAATGGATTGTTCATGTGTGTCATCCTATTCCATAGTTCTGGTCAGGGCTGCTGTTAGAAATCGCGGGGCTCCGTACAGACTACCTGGCAGGGCCCCCCCAAGAAAATATTAAAGATATATTTAGCTAAAATTACAACAAAATCACTATTAGCAGACACAAATATAACATAACTCACATAATTCCTGCTAAATCTAAAAAAAAAACTATGTTAAATAAAAATGAAGATGAGATGAGAAAAATATACAGGCTGGGCAGTTGGAGCTAAGTGATCAGAGAGACAGAGGGGGAGAAACAAAGTTACAATTTACTCCTGATCAGAGATAACATTAGAGCCAGTGCTTGGAGGGGGCCCACACAGGGAGGGGAATTAGTGAGGGATGACTGTCTCTTTCTCAGCAGATAAAAGCTGATAGCTGGGAGAGGGACAGATCAGATTCAGGTGCTGGAGGAAGATTTCTGTCTTTGTTGTCCATCACAAATCCCCCTCTCTGTGTGGGCCCCCTACAAGAGGCTGGTGGTCCCCCCCTATCAGCGTAAATCTAAAGGAAATTGTACAAAGATTTTACAGTCAGATTGCATAATGTATACAAGTACATAGGAGGGAGTAGATGGAGACTCTCAGTTGTCAGGCCTCAGTAGAGAGTGATCGGTGTCCTGGAAGCCTCACATCAAGTCAAAGCCTGCTGTGTGATAGTGAATGGCAGTCTCAGCATCGAGCCCCGTCAGGCCACGTCCCACTCCATGTAGCGAAAACTCACATTTCCACATGCGTTTGTTTTGGGTGTTTTGGAGCATTTTCACTCATCACGCACTCATCACGCATAGGGCAGTCCATTCACTTGAATGAAGTGCTCTATGCAGTACAATTGCCCCAGAGAAGCTCTAGAACTTTTTTGGGAGCGAAGAATGGTGCGTTACAGCAGTTTCTGGTGAGTTTGCAGCACTTGGGCTGCCTTTAACATGTAACGATAACACAAGTAGGGTGCACATTTGCAGCATGTTTCTGAAACACAAGACAATGCGTTTCTGTTTGTTCTGTGTTTGCCATGCATTCTGAAACACGCAGATGTAAATGAAGCCTGATTGTTCTTGTGTAAACGCAACAATTTCACTTTCAGGGCCCACCCACACCTAGACCAGTGGGAGCGCAAGTTTTTTGGCTAGTTTTTCCAGTGACACACATAGGGCAGCCCCTTGATTTTAAAAGGGTTTGATACACATTGCAAAGTAGCTAATGACACTTAATGATACTGAAAGCTCAACTAGGTACTTTTAGGTGTATAAATGTGGCCATACACTATATAATCTGATTGTACAATCGCTGAACAATTTGTTTAAGATTTACCAAAACTATATAATATGACAACACACCATCTATCCAATCACTCTGTATCCAATCAGGCATGCTTTTGCACTACATCGGGGGTGTCCCATGGGCTGCATGCGGCTCTAGGGAGTTTAGTATGCAGCTTGGGCCCATCTGAAGAGAGTCTTGGGAAGCCAGGCAAATGCACATGTGAAGAGATGCAGAGGATGCTGTGAAAACTTAGCTGATAAGTAAAGGTGTGCTAATGAGGTCAGCTGGTAAACTCCTTCCTGTGTCTTACTGATTTTTCCTTTCTACATCTAATCAGGATGTGATGAATCTTTCTAAGAAATACAGCAAGGACTAAGGTAAGGCATTGTTCTCAAAATCAAAGAAAGCTTGTCTTTTTCGGCAACCAAGGTACAATGATGGTATATTGGTACATGGGAGAGCTGGATTTTAGAAAAAAAAAAGGTAAACCTAGCCTTTAAGACAAAGGTCAGCATTTAAAACCAGCAACTAGCATTTTTACCGGAGGTCAATATTTAAAGTCTCTATGTTCCTCTTAGGAAGGAAAGGTTTACTGTAAAGAAGAAGGAAAGGCTCTGTACTAAGTAAGCTTAAAATGTTGCCTTCCCTCTGCCTTTATCAAGGGTCACTTTTGGGAAAATGTTACATGTTCCACCCATTTCTGTGACAGCAGTTCCACGTACAAGCTGTCATTCCTTGAAATCACCATGGCCGCGTAGGGCTCCGCCCACAGGCCGTGTCCAGGGCAACCATCAGAAATTTTACGCCCACTGGCCATCCAGATAAGTCCTTTTCAGTGCACCCACTTTTATTTTAACATTTTTCTGACTTAATATCTGAAAATTCAAAGTGAATTCCATGTCATCAGTGCTTTTAACAGTAAGGAATTATATTTTGGACAAAAAATATGAAGCCTGCCACCATGACCAGGTAGACACTTTTGAGCAGGACTCTACACTAACAAGAACTGCGCCAGTAAAGAGACAGCCACATATATTCAGCAAAGAGATGGCCAAATTTAGCAAAGAGACATACCCATATCTTCAGCAAAGAGACAGCCCAATCCATAAAAGAGACAGCCCCATATATTCAGAAAAGAGACGGCCCAATCCAGCAAAAAAGACATTACCATATTCCAAAGAGACATCCCTATATATATTCAGCAAAGAGACGTCCCAAACCAACAAAGAGTAATGGCCCAATCTAGAAAAGAGACATCCCTATATAATTAAAGAGACATCCCCTTCCAGCAATGAGAGACATCCCAATCCAGCAAAGAGACAGTCAAATCCAGCTTAGCTCACTCATTACTGATAATCAGGGTTACAGGTGGCAGAGATCACAATGTTTCATCCTCTTGGGAGGCTCGGCTGAGGTCGGCGAAATTTTAGCTGTCATTAGTTACTGGGCCACTGTTGCCTAGTGATGGCTACTGCCTCAGCTCTCCCAGCTCTATCCCGCAAATGGCTAGTCTGCCCTTGGTGCTGAAAAAAGGGAACTTTGATCTATTGGAGGAAGGTCTATAAAGAGGGTTCTGCTGACTGCTGATCTAATCGTTGATCACCAACCATTAGATCAGCAGTCAGCACCCCACAATAGAGGCCCCCATTAGCACACAGTCCCTTTATATTAGTGCCCCCCCTTCCTTAGAAACCTCCAGAGATTAAAGAGACCCCCCCACTCTTAAATCACTGCCCCTGCCCTCTTAAAGACCTCTATTTAGGCTACCTTACCATTAGGACTCTGGAGCCACTGCAAGCAAAAGTGTGAGAGCCGGGGTTTAGGGGGCAGAGCTATTTTCCTCATATTATGCAATGCCTGTACAGCGTCCTAAGCAATGACTGTATTATTGACATCAGCTCATTAAGCGAACATTGAGGCAGCTTGGAGAGGGGCCCTTGGCGGGGGAGCTAGAGCACTGAATGCAGAGCGCACATGCAGGCGCAGTCAACAAGAATCCTCACTGGGTTGAGGATACAGCAACGAGAGATGTGCACTGCCCCCCCCCCCCACCTCCAGATCTCCTTATACTTACCTGAACCCCATTGGGATCCAGTGATGAGCACGAAAGTCTCTGCTCTCCAGGGACTCTCCCTCCTGAGCCAATTGCTACCGCTGCTCTTAATCACAGCCAGTGAGCCAATGAGAAGAGAGAGGGGCAGGGCCGAGCTGCAGCTCTATGTCTGAATGGACACACAGAGCAGTGGTGTGGGAGTGTGCCTGCCTGGGTGCATTTGGCAGGAGGGTGGTGCCAGGAGCGCCAGCGGGGGCCCGAGAAGAAGAGGATCAGGGCTGCTTTGTGCAAAACCATTGCACAGAGCAGGTAAGCATGACATTATTTGTTAATTAAAAAAAAAAAAAACTTGACTTTAATATCACTTTAAGACAACATTTCAAGCTTACTTAGTATAAAGCCTTTTCTTATTTTATAAGTTAAAATACAAGCTAAAGTCTACAAAATTATAATAATAACATCAATAATTGTAAATATTCAGGTGCTCCTTTGCAATATAACAGCTTTCATTCTTTGATCCTTAATTTGGACATGTCACTAGTCCTTAATATAAGCGCTTACTGATGCATCAAATGTGATGAAGAATGATGGAGACAGCAATGAAAATACAAAGAGAAAATCTCCTGCGGGGATCATATCGTGGGTGACGGTACTGGCAGCCAAAACTGAGGCCACACATAAAACATAACGCCATACAGTAAATTAAATCAGCCTTTCCAATTACTTTCCTGAAAGATTTCATTTTAGGCAATGTGTTAAAACTGATCTCAGTTTTAACAGGAGCTGGTTAAATTCCAATACATTATCTGCCGTGACATTATTCTGTGGCCTAAGGTGAAAACGAATGCATGGATAAAATACTGTAAAGGGTTCCTAAGGAAGGAGAATGAAAGACATATAGACATCCTTATGGTAACGTCTTACTCTAAATGAATGTGAACAAGAGACAGCCATAGGAAACCCAAAGGTTACTACATTGTGCATGTTTTTGCATTTTTAATATTGTGAGCTTAGTTATTTGAGGATTGTGATTTTAGAGAAGCATTCACTTCTTTTAGTTAATTTTGATTTGATGTGACTTTCTATGACAGTAAAATGAATTTTTAAAGCAGTTGGCAATATCTATTATACAGTAGCCTATATCAGTTCATTTTGATTATTTTCCTTGCCGCTCTAAATTGATGAATATTGAGATCCGACTGATTGCAAAGATGTACCGCAGTTTATAAACTATAAATGATCTAACTAAAGTTGACCTGTTATCACTTCACCATTGTTTACCAGCTCCCTTACAACTTTGGTATTTAATGGCAGCTGATCAATTACGGTAAATGTCTGTATATCTCAGAGCAGTGGATTTTGCAGTAAACATTTCAGCTGGGAAGGTAACATTAGAAAAACATAGATCCACTTGGTAACTTTTATTTTTTCACACTTGTTCTAGTCTTCAAACACAGAAAATACCCAACCATCTTAATAATGAGACCATGTAAGAAATGCCTTATGAGAAAATTCATTAAATCCTTTTAATTTTCTTGTTCTATCAATTCTTAGCCAATTTGTAGGTCCCATTATGCCGCAGCCTATTTTTTGCACAAAAAATATTACAGATCTACATAAAACCACTAAGATCCAGACAAGGTAGTTGATGGGAACTTGAAATAAATGAGGTTTATTAACTAGAGATCCTTATAAAAAGGGCACAGAAATATGAAAGGTACACACCACGTGCACTAATCCCCAATAAACTGTAAGGTTTTTAATCACTTGTCGACCAGTAGCTGCAGATATACGGCGGCAGGTTCCCACGAGACGCCATGCCCGTACGTCGCTTCACAGGAGCGATTGTTGGGGCGCGCGCGCCCACATTCCCCAGTGGGAAAGCTTATCTGTGGGGCCGGCGGCCGAGATTGCCGCAGGGGCACCTGCGTTCGCTCCCTGTGGAGACAGAACAGTGGACTGCTTTTGTAAACATGGCAGACCGTTGTTCTTTCAGCAATCAACACAGGCCTCCTGTGTTCCTCCTATTTAGGAACACAGGTCCTGAGTTGATTCCATAAGCCCACCCCCCCCCCTCACAGTTAGAAAACACCTCCTAGACATACATTTAATCTTTTGATCGCCCCTGGGGTTAACCCCTTCCCTGCCAGTGTCATTAGTACAGTAACAGTGCATATTTTTAGTACTGATTACTGTAGTATTGTCACTGGTCCCCCCAAATGTGTCAAAAATGTCAGTTGGTTGTCCAATCTGCCAGCCGCAATGTTGCAATCCTGTTAAAAATTGCTGTTCCCTGTCATTGCTAGTAAAAAAAAAATATATAATAATAATAGAATAAAATAATAAATAAATAAAAAAAAGACATAAATCTTTCCCATAGTTTGTGGACGTGATAACTTTTGCGCAAACCAATCAAAATACATTTTTTGGGATTTATTTGCCAAAAATATGTAGCAGCATACAAATTGGCCTAAAATGATGAAAAAATATGATTTTTAATTTTTTTTTAATGGGAATGCTAAACAGCAGAAAGTGAAAAGTATTGTTTTTTTTTTTTCAGAATTGTTGCTCTCTTTTTTTTTTCAGCGCAAAAAAAAAAAAAAAAATCGCAGAGGTGATTAAATACCACCAAAAGAAAGTCTTATTTGTAGAGAAAAAAGGACATCAATTTTATTTGGGTACATAGTCGCACGACCACGCAATTGTCACTTAAATTAACGCAGTGCAAAATTGCAAAAAATGACCTGGTCATTAAGGGGGAAAATCTTCCGGTCCAGATGTGGTTTAATATACTATTCTTATAAACTTTATAAGCTCAGATGCAGAAAGAAAAATTGTCTGTACAGCTTTAAACACTGTTTTAAAATGATGAGAAATAATTATTGCTTAATTTTTAACCAGACTGATAGCCATCTGTTTATGTTAATGTGGTAATTACAGTATTGTAAGAGAACACTATGCTAGCTGCATACCTGGAATGTATCTGCGCTATTCACATTAAACAGCTGATGACTCCCTGATCCCAGCACAATGGGACCAGAATTGGACCCTTCACCATAGACATAAAGGGACACTGTGGCATCAGTTCCTGCGTTGGGCAAATTACCAGTCACAACAGTGATTTTCCAATCTCCTTCTGCAATGAGAATAAGAGCAGTGAAAAAATTATTAGCAGAAAAGAGAAGTATTATATAATAATGAATAAAAATAAGAGGCGTCGCTGGATTGTTCACACATCATTCAGTTCTTTATAAGGTACCCATATGCACACTATTTAACCACTTGCTGACCACGCTTTTTCTGGCATTTTTTGTTTACATGTTTAAATCAGTATTTTTTTGCTAGAAAATTACTTATAACCCCCAAACATTATACATATTTTTTTAGCAGAGACCCTAGGGAATAATATGGAGATCGCGGCAATTTTTTTTTTTTACTGCACACGCTCGTGGAATGGCGACAAACTATAGTACCTAAAAAATCTCCATAGGAGACGCTTTAAACGCCTTTTCAGGTTACATGTTTTGAGTTACAGAAGAGGTCTTGTGTATTGATCTTGCTCTAACATTCACGGCGATACCTCACATCTGTGGTTCGAATACTGTTTACATACATTTATGTATGCATTCGCTTCTGCGCTTCTGTACAGGGTGATGGGGGCACTGCACTTTAAAATTTTTTATTATTAATATTTATTTTTATTTTATATTTTTTTTTTATCTCTTTTATTCCTATTACAAGGAATGTAAACATCCCTTGTAATAGAAATAAGGATAACAGGTCCTCTTTATGAAGAGATCTGAGGTCAAAAAGACTCAAAATCTCTTCTTTACCTTTAAAAGCAAATGATAGAAAAAAATGTTTGATCTTTCGCTTTAAAAAAATATATAATTTTTTTCTTCCAGCCTTGACTGGAAGTAACATCATGGCATCACTCTGATCCTCCAAGGCCATAGAGTTAATCAAAGAGTGCAGCTGGCCACACCATCGGATCGTTTTTCCGGTGAACCGCCAGAAACAATAAGCCTGAGAAACACCGGCGAGTGGTGGGGGGGGGGGGAGATAGACGTCCTCTTCCGCTGCTTCGGAAACTGTTCCAGCGGCTCATGAGAAATCAGGTCACCTGCAGAAAAAAGGGTACTGGGGTTATGGCTGATATCTTCAGCCATAACCCCGGTTAACCACTTGCAAACATCAACTTTATTTTCAGTGGTAAGATATGTTGCATTGAAAGTTAAACTGTGTGTTGAGGCTAACTCTGTCCTTGGCATCATTGGGCCTATGATAGACACTGTATTCATGATCACTGCATCAATGTTAGAATTGCCAAAAAATTTTTGTGGTTGATATGATCATTTTAATTGGAGTGTTCCCTGGTGGTCATTTTGTTTACTAAGTGCTTAAAATGGAGCAACAGCCACATGGGTTGAAATAAGGACATGTGCATGGTTTTCCCCAAGTATTGGTAATTCTATTGAGCTACTGCCGAGATCCCCACACACCTCCAACACCGACACTTTTACTTCCTAGGTCAGCTTTGCAGATTCCTGTGTCATTTGCCTGCTTATTGACTGTGAAAGGTCATAAATACACAGATGAGTCCCTTTTCTGTTTTGTAAGTTGATTAAAGCACATATTTACTTTTATATACAGTACATTAAAAAAATTGCAATGGTGTAATACAACTACAAAAAGCAGCTCTTGTTGTAATAGTCACCTTGTCTACAGCATTGTCCCCTGCATTAACCCCACCACCAGTCCACATTAAAAGAAAAATGAATGATGGTGAGAACTGTTCACCCCATTTCCTGTGTGTTAAAGCTTCCATAGACAACCCTAGAGTTGCATCACAATGGTTCACAGTACAATATGAATAGAATAGAATATTCAATACTGTAGAAGCTGATGTCGTAACACCAGTGATGCTTTCTGCACTATTAAAGATCACCCATCTCCGCCACAGGGAGAACAGGAAAAAGACCCAAGAAAGTCATGTGACCAGCCAGGAGACCTCAGAAATAGGGTATGTATGAAAGGAGATTTAAAAATGTGTGGGAGTGGGAATGTATTTTTTAATGGAGGTTTGCTTTAAAGTAGAGATTGACCGATTATCGGCAACACTGATATATATCGAGGGCCGATATGCACTTTCCCGAAATATCAGAATCGGCCTTTGGATTTACCAAAATTGCCGTGACGTCATCGTGCTGGCCAGCCACCCACCAAAGGGTGCCAGCCAGGCACCCACCCATCACAGGGTGCCAGCCAGCCAGCCACCCACCCACCCACCACAGGGTGCCAGCCAGCCAGCCACCACAGGGTGCCAGCCAGTCACTCACCAAAGGATGCCAGCCAGCCAGCCACCCACCACAGGGTGCCAGCCAGCCAGCCACCCACCCACCACAGTGTGCCAGCCAGCCACCCACCCACCACAGGGTTCCAGCCAGCCAGCCACCCACCACAGGGTGCCAGCCAGTCACCCACTCACCACAGGGTGCCAGCCAGTCAGCCACCACAGGGTGCCAGCTAGCCAGCCATCCACCCCAGGGTGCCATCCAGCCAGCCACTTACCCACTACAGGGTGCCATCCAGCCAGCCACTCACCCACCACAGGGTGCCAGCCAGACAGTCACCCACCTACCACAGGGTGCCAGCCAACCACCCACCCACCACAAGGTGCCAGCCAGCCAGCCACCACAGGGTTCCAGCCAACCATCCACCCAGCACAGGGTGCCAGCCAGCCAGCCACCCAGCACAGGGTGTCAGCCAGCCAGCCACCCACCCACCTCAGGGTGCCAGCCAGCCACCACAGGGTGCCAGCTTGCCACCCACCCACCACATGGTGCCAGCCAGCCAGCCACCCACCCACCCACCACAGGGTGCCATACAGCCACCCACCAAAGGGTGCCAGCCACTCATCACCACAGGGTGCCAGCCAGCCATTTTGTTTAAGCCTATATTAGTGTCTTTTCATGTTTCAATGGAGATGGATTGACATAGAAAAATTAAAAGTGTGGTCTGGGACTATTTCTCTTCTCCATCTCCAGGAAAATCAGCAGCACTGTGCAACGCTTGCAAAAACCATGTAAGCATGGGATCAATAACTGCAAAAAAACAAAAATACGTCTAATCTTTGGGCCCATGTAAGAGTTCATCATGTTGAATTGTATAATGCAGGACAGAAAAAACAAAATGAATCACAAGGTGAAACATCACTATCCCAGGCATCAATAACAGATATGTTTCAGAAAAAAAACAGGTGGCTAAAATCTCATGTAAGATCCCAAATGCTGGACAGAGTAATCACAGAGATGATGGTCACTGATAACCAGCCATTTACAATAGTGTCTGACTGGATTTAAGCGGTTGGTATCCATGCTTGAGCCAAGGTACACACTGAAGAGTGACAAATTTTATCAAACTCAAATGCTGCAAATGATTCAACAAAAGGTCATTGAGAAAGTAAAGGCTATGCTGCAACCAGAGAATGCTGGCAACTCACTCTCATTCATGACTGACTGCTGGTCAGGACAAACAGAATCACTAATGAGTCTTACATGCCACTTCATTGACAGCGGTTGGACAAGAAGGCATTTGGTGTTGAATACAAAATTGTTGCAAGGATCCCACACTGGGGAGTACATTAGAGAAATGTTTCCAGGCATGCTAGAAGAATGGGGAATCACCAAAGACCGGGTGATGTTGGGCTGCGAGACAGTGGAGCGAACATGGTTAAAGGTATCAGACTTGCTGAAGTGTCAGACCTCAGTTGCATGCCACACACCCTCCAACTTGTGGTAAATGATGGTCTGTCAAACCAGAAAGCCTTGCTTGCCATTATTAGCATGCTGAAGAAGTGTGCAGGCCATTTCCACCATTCTATTCTTGCCAAGCAGTGACTGAGGTGCATTCAGGAAGACTTTGGCCTACCCAAAAACAACGTGATACAGGCCGTTCCAACACGATGGAACTCAATACTACACATGTTACAAAGGTTGCTGGAGCAGAAGCGAGCTCTTGCTATATATTCTGGTGAATATAGACTTGGAGGGCATTCTTGTCCTACTACTGATCAGTGGAACATAGTAGCCAACATTATTGAGACGCTCCTACCCATTGAGGAAGTGACAATAGAGGTGAGTCATTACGACTCATCTGTGTCCTCTGTCATCCCATGTGTGAGAGTGCTGAAGATTCTTCTTCAACGGGAAGGACCCAACACACGGGGCATTAAAGCATGTAGGCAGGCCATGAGGGACAGCTTCGCCAAACGGTTTGAGAAGCATGAGGAGAATAAAAATGTTGTGCTTGCATGTCTTTTGGATCCTCGATGCAAGAACCATCCTTTCTCTTCTGATGATGTATCGTCCTCGTCCTCATCCTTTTCCTCGTCCTCCAGACGAAAAGAAAAGTCAAGAAGAGAAGGTTTCTGATGTGGAAGAGCAGGATGCAGGAGAAAAATGTCCAAAAAGACAACGGACAGAAGAGAAAATTAATCATGGTGAAATCAATGCCATGTTCAGTGTTTTATTGGGGCCTCATGCGGAGGATTGATCAGAAACTGCAATAATGGGCCTGGATGATGAACTTCATCTCTATTTGAAGGAACCAGTAATTGACAGAAAAAGTGATCCTCTTCAGTGGTGGAAAGAAAATGAGGCACGCTACAAAAGACTTGCTTTTCATGCATGAAGATACCTTTCTGCTCCTCCTTCCTCGGTACCAAGTGAGCAGAAATTTATGAAAAGAAAAGAAGCCGTTTAACTGGTGAACATGCTGAAATGTTATGCTTTCTGCACTATAATATTGTTCTACTTAACTGGGAGTATTGATTTGAAAGTGAAATAGTAGTGTCTGTCCACCAGTCCACTCCAATCCACTGTCTAGCTTTTGTCTAGCTATTTTTTCTAAATAAAGCTAGACAGTGGATTGAAGCCAGTGGACTACTGCTGCAGTAGTGTGCCACTCACTGCTGCAATAGTGCAGTATTGATTTAAAATTATTGCAGTGATAGTCCACTGACTCCAGTCCAATCCACTGTGTAGCTGTTGTGTTACCTAGCTTTTTCTCTAGCAGTTTTGCACTGACTGCAGTAGTTACAGTGAGTGCCATACTGCAGACTGCAGATGTAGTCCACTGACTCCAGTCCAATCCAGTGTGTAGCTGTTATGTTGCCTAGCTTTTTTTCTAACAGTTTTGCACTGACTGCAGTAATTGCAGTGAGTGCCATACTGCAGACTGCAGAGGTAGTCCACTGACTCCAGTCCAATCCAGTGTGTAGCTGTTGTGCTGCCTAGCTTTTTTTCTAACAGTTTTGCACTGACTGCAGTAGTTGCAGTGAGTGCCATACTCCAGTCCAATCCACTGTGTAGCTCTTGTGCTGCCAAGCTTTTTTCTAGCAGTTTTGCAGTGACTGCAGTAGTTGCAGTGAGTGCCATACTGCAGAGGTAGTCCACTGACTCCAATCCACTGTCTAGCTGTTGTCTAGCTTTTTTTATAGCAGTTTTGCACTGACTGCACTGCAGTAGTGATTTAAAATTATTGCAGTGAGTGATTGCACTACTGCAGCAGTTTATTATGCATTAATGCACAATCAGAATGATATACTAAATGTCCCTGCAATTGAAGTTTTCTTATCAGTTCTCATGCAGTTAAGGTGTGAAGAACAAGCCCTTAATGTTAAAATTGTTAATAAATAAAGTTTTACATGTTCAGTAACAGATTTGTGTCGAAATTTGTGTTTATTTTGCAAAAATTTAAATGTACAAAAATATCGGCCAATATCGGCTGATACCGATATGCAATGGCCAAAATATCGGTATCGGCGACGAAAAACCGATATTGGTCGATCACTACTTTAAAGTGTATGTAAACCCTGACAATGAACTTTTCATGTTTGCCCTCTTCTTGTCTGCTAAATATACTATTGAAAGTGTTTATTATATCTGTTCAATAACTGCAAAAATACCTGTAGATTTTGCCAGAAATCTTGTAAGATAGTTAATTTCATGTGCTCTTCTCTGTGCACAATGAAAGGTTATGGTGATGAGGAGGGGAAGATGAAGAGAGGTCTGTATTCTTTGTAATCTGTTAAATATGAAGTAGGCAGGGCTGACACCACATGCTTAGGAATTTCTGGTGTTCTAACCTCGAAGAATTATAAGCACACTATATTTCTGGCACATCAACAGTTATTTTTGTGCACTTGCATTGTGTTTAAAGGGATAAAAATGGAGAAATGTGTATGTATTCCAGAGATGTACTAAATGCATTTTTTCATTTAGCCTTGAAATATGCTGTAGGCTTGGATCCCTAAATCTCTCAGTTACTGAAACAGCACAGAACTCTTCAATGAAATAAAGCCTTTCTTGGCTCACAGTGCACCACTGTCCATTTCATCTGTATGAACAACAAAGTTTACCATCAGCTTTTGAGGTTCAGATTCATTGGATGTATTTCATATGGAGTTTTAGATAAGCCCCCAACAGTACAAGGGTGTTTCTTTAAAACAAAATTGGACTGTAAATAGGCAGCTTTAGCATGGCTGCTGCTGTATGGGAGACTGTGCCATTATAATATAAAAATACACTTCAGGCACGTATTCTGGCCATATTCTTGAAAAGTTTTTCAGTCACATTGTATACACTGCAAGGAGTTTAGTAAACATTATTTCAGATTCCTACCTGGTTCTGTTCTATAGATAACATGACAGAGCACCAAACTAACTTTTCATAAAAAATTGCTAACTAGCCTATGATCACCCAATCAGTCAAAGTAAAAAAACAAAGACCTGCATCTTGGCATCTCTCCAGATATGCCGCACCCTTGATATACAGCTCACAGGTCTCTTGATGAATTTACAATGAAACTTTTGAGGTCGCTCTGTTTACTTGGGAGTGTGGTCAAACGTGGTAAGATATCAAAAGACCATTCGTTCTTTAAAAGCTATTGGCACAGCTTGTTTTTCCCAAGAGCAAAACTGTCTATTGACATTTGTGGGAACATATTGGTCCTTCAGCACATATTCATGTCCCTCTGACAGCCTTACACACATACCCTTGCTCCTCTGTATGCACAGATCCCTTCCCCCCCAACTACATATATACGGGCAGCACAGTGGTTAGCACTTCCATCTAACAGCATTATTATTGCACAGGTGTGCCTTAGGCTGGCCACAATAAAAGGCCACTCTAAAATGTGCAGTTTTACTGTATTGGGGGATACAGGGGGGGGGGGGGTGTCTGAAAACCAGTCAGTATCTGCTGTGACCACCATTTGCCTCATGCAGTGCAACACATCTCCTTCGCATTGAGTTGATCAGGCTGTTGATTGTGGCCTGTGGAATGTTGGACCACTCCTCTTTAATGGCTGTGCGATGTTGCTGGATATTGGCAGGACCTGGAACACGCTGTCATATACGCCAATCCAGAGCATCCCAAACATGCTCAATGGGTGCCATGTCCAGTGAGTATGCTGGCAATGCAAGAACTGGAATGTTTTCAGTTTGCAGGAATTGCGTACAGATCCTTGCAACATGGGGCCATACATTATCAAGGTAAAATCAGTATTTATTGCTAGAAGATTACTTAGAACCCCAAAACATTATATATTTTTTTTTCTTAGCAGAGACCCTAGAGAATAAAGACAACAGTAAATTTAGCCCAATTGTTTACCATAATGTGAAAGATAATGTTACACCGAATAGATACCCAACATGTCATGCTTCAAAATTGCGCACGCTCTTGGAATGTGACAAACATTGGCAATTAAAAATCTCCATAGGCGACGCTTTAAAAATGTATACAGGTTACCAGTTGAGAGTTACAGAGGAGGTCTCAGGCTAGAATTATTGCGCTCGCTCGAACATGTGTGGTTTGAACACCGTGTGGGCGCAACTTGGTATGCATTTGATTTTGCGCTGGAGCTTGGAGGGATGGGGCGCTTTAAATTTTTTTTTTTCTTATTTATTTTACCTTTTATTGTTTATTTTTACACTGTCCCTTTAAAAAAAACATTTTTTGATCACTTTTATTCCTATTACAAGGAATGCAAACATCCCTTGTAATAAAAATAAGCAGGACAGGTCCTCTTTAATGTGAGATCTGGGTTCACAAAGACCTCAGATCTCACATCTACACTTAAAAGCAAGAAAAAAAAATGTCATTTATTTTCAGGATGAAATAAAAATGGGCCCTTTAAGGCCGTTGGGAGGAAGCGACGTTAGAAGTCGCTCCAGTCCTCCAAGGCCAAAGGGCCATCTTGTCCTCACTGGACTTCCTGCCTGGGACATGGACGGACCAGTTTTCCCCGCTACTGAGGGCTCCGGTAAACTATCAGGAAGCGGCGGGAGGGCACCTCTCCCGCCGCTCATAAAAGTGATCCCGTGGCGAATCTACCACTGGGACCACTTTTATGTGAAAGAGGACCACCTTCCCTGTAAGAAAATACTGGGGTAGCTACCATAACACCAGTATTTAATGTCAATATACTGGAGTGGATAATATAATAACGAACATACAGAAGAGCATGTTTGCTAAAAGGGCATATAAAAAAGTCAATTTAAAGTAAGCATTGCAATAATAACATTATTATTACATAATAATACAAATCCACTGAAAATAAACAGTTTTTTATTCTTAAAGTGGAGTTTAAGCACGCAGTACAGCTCATCTCCTGTGTAATAATGCGAGATTTTATGCCCTGAAATAAATCCCAGCACACACTGCGAATCGCCGAATGACGTAATCGCCGACCGGACCCGGAAGTGAGAAGAGGATAAATAAAGCAGAAAATAAGGTATTTACTAGCAACAAAAAAAAAACTTTCCATTGGTAAAAGTCGTTTTAAAGGGGATTACATACATCTATGTAATCCAATTTATTAAAAATGGGTGGAACTCCACTTTAAGTTGGTTTTCTATTTTTTTATTTGAAGTGAAAATTTTAATGAACTAGCTGCAGCCCCCAGTAAAGATAAAGATTTGAATCAATATAATTAGTAGATCATTATGCCCACAATAAACTTTGTACATTTAAAAAGGCATGATTGTAAAACATTAAAATGATTGTAAAGTCTCAGATTTACCCGCCATGTGTAGTGGTTTTGCACACAGCAGCCTCGATCTTGATCTTCTCTGTGTCCCTCTTTGGCACTCCTGGCTCCTCCCTCCTGTTGAGTGTTCCCACAGCAAGCAGTTTGCTATGGGGACAACCGAGCCGAGCCACAGCTCCATGTGTCCATTCAGACATAGAGCCTCAGCCCAGCCCCACCCACTCTCTCTCCTTGGCTCTCTGTCTTCAATTGACAGCAACGGGAGCCAATGGCACCCGCTGTATGTCTCAGCCAATCAGGAGGGAGAGTCCCGGGCAGCCAAGTCTCTCGAGCAATGTCTCTGGATCCCGATGGTCTCATGTTAGTATTAGGGGGCTGAGGGGGCTGCTGCACACAGAAGGCTTTTTATCTTATTGCATAGAATGCATTATGATAAAAATCTTCTGAGTTTACAACCACTTAAAATGATGTACTTCAGTAAAATACAGAAAAAAAAAAAAAGGTTCAGAAAAAAGAAGAAGATACATGCAGTTGATGAGATGCTACGCATTACAGATTACTTCAAAATGACAATAGGTGCACCTGATCAGATGTTAAATAAACAACCTTACCATCATTTTCTGTAGGTGGCTTGAAAAGCATATCCATTTCTAAAAAAAAAAAAATGAAATGTAATTTGACAAATTTTTTTTTTTCTTTTCAAACAATTACAAACATATTTAACCTGCTCAAATGTACGTATTATCTCTAACTGGAGTGTGTATATATATATATTTATGATTGGATAAATTTCACCTAACCAGCTGAATATGGAACTACTATTTCTAAAAGATACTTTTTGATTTACTTAAGGCAAACAGACTGTGCACCTTGCAAACTCTTCAAGTGTAGTTGCTCCAAAGCTTAGTAAATGAGGTAAAGCTTCACTTTGAAAAGAATACCCAATCACATGCAAGGAAAAAATATTTTTGCTTGCACATGATTGGATGATGGAAGTCAGCAGTGCACAGCCTATAGTAAATCAACTCCCTTGTCTAATTGTCATAATTATGTAGTCCAACCTAGGCGCCAGCTTGTGACAATATTACACTGCATGTTATAAAATAAGTAATTCTGGAATTTCAAGCATATGTTGGATTGTACAGCTTAGATTTTGATATATGGCCAGTTACTATTTTTTAAACTGTGGGGAAAGTTTTAACCACTTTAGGACCGGAGGATTTTCCTGCTTAACGACCAGGCCACTTTTTCAACTTGGCACTGCACGATTTTAACTGACAATTAAGCGGTCATGCAACGCTGTACCCAAACAAAATTTATGTCCTTTTTTCCCCACAAACAGAGCTTTCTTTTGGTGGTATTTGATCACCTCTGTGCTTTTCATTTTTTGCGATATTAATAAAAAAAGAGCAAAAATTTTCCGAAAAAAAATGACATTTTCTACTTTGACAGATAAAAAATAGCCAAATTAAATGTATGTCCTTTTTTCCCCACAAATAGAGCTTTCTTTTGGTGGTATTTGATCAACTGTGCATTTTTTAATTTTTGAAAAAAGAGCGACAATTTTGAAAAATAAAACAATATTTTTCACATTCTGATATATAACATTCTCCCAAAAAAATGTAAAAATCAAAATTTTTTAACATTTTAGGCCAATTTGTTTTCTGCTACATATTTTTGGAAAAAAAATCACAATATGCGTATTTTGATTGGTTTGCGCAAAAGTTATTGCGTTTACTAACTACTGAAAAGATTTGTCATTTTTATTGTTTATATTTTTTTTTCTAGTAATGGCGGCGATCTGCGATTATTTTTGTGGAACTGCGACTTTGCGGCGGACAGATCGGACCCCTAACTGACATTTTTGACACTTTTGGGGGGACCAGTGACATTACTACAGTAATCAGTGCTACAAATATGCACTGTTACCGTAATAATGACACTGGCAGGGAAGGGGTTAACACTGTTGGTGATCAAAGGGTTAAATGTGTGCCTCATGCATACTGCCATGTGTGGGGGGAGGGGACTGTGTGACACAGGCACAGATCGCAGGTTCAGCTATGCTGAATCCTGTAATCTGTCCCTGTCTGTCACAGAGGAGATCTGCCCGCTTTGTTTACACAAGCAGGCGATTTCCTCACTCGATCCCCGACGATCGGGGAAGAGTGGCAGTGATCACCGCCTCTCCTCCCCTGGCCCGACTTCCGCCGAGAGAGGGAGGAATCCAGCGACCTAGGTCTACATTGCTGGACCCAGCCGAGCCGCTCTGCTGCAGTAGCAGCAACGTGAGCGTTCGGCAAGTGGTTAACTTACTGCACTTCAGAGAGAACAAATTTAATGTTGTTTTTTTGTTCCTGAATTTTTGTCCTTAACCTCCCTAATACCAAGATGTTACACCCCCTTCCCGTACATGCCATTGTTCAGTTTTCAGTGGTGTAATAGTTTGACTGACAAATACTCCATCATGCAACCATGAGCCCGAATACATTCTTTAACATTTTTTGAAACAGAGAGAGCTTTCTTTTGGGGATATTTAACCGTTTGCGGACCGCCCACCACAGATTTACTGCGGCAGGCTGGCTCGGCTGCGCGAACTGACGTAGGGGTACGTCAGCTTGCGGTAGCAGTCCTGGCGGTGTGCCGGCGGTGTGCACGCTCCCACTAGACAACGGGGATGCCGATACATTGGACCGGCAGCAAGTCTTATAGTCTATAGTTCATAGTTCCTAGTCAATCTCAGGAGCAAGCAAGAGAGTTTGACTACATTCCTATGGTGGGACCATGGGCAGTATATGTGGTCATACTCTAACAGGAAGTCTGATCACAGCAGCTAAAAAAAAGGATTTTGGGAATTTGTAAGAGGCTGAGAGTAATAGAAGGTACTTTTTTAGTTAAAAATACATACTTGAATGGAACTAATTTTTCTTAAACAGTTTAGTGTCACATTAAAGTATTTTGAGTTTTTCAATGGCACCCAAATATCAGCATTTTTCAACATTTGCAAAATAATTGGGACCAAAAATCATATCTCCTAGGGGTGTTCACTTTCCAGGGATCGTTTTAAAGGCATTTGTAAGGCCCTGGCATTTTTATTTAATTTGTTTTCTAACAGACAGGGACAGGGAAATAAGCGGTTGTTAACCCGTTCTGGACCAGAAGGATTTGCCCCCTTAATGACCAAGCAATTTTTCGCGATTCGGCACTGCGTTATCTTAGCGGACAATTGCATTGTCATACAACACTGTACCCAAATAAAATTGATGTCCTTTTTTCCCCCCAAATAGAGCTTTCTTTTGCTGGTATTTGATCCCCTGTGCGATTTCTATTTTTTGCGCTATAAACAAAAAAGGAGCGACAATTCTGAAAAAAAAAAAAAAACAATATTTTTCACTTTCTGCTATATAACATTCCCAAATAAAAATAAAAATAAATTTTAAATCTATTTTTTTTTTCCAAAATATTTTTATTGAATTATTTTTTTTTCTTTCTTTTTTTTCATCCTTTTATGCCAATTTGTATTCCACTACATATTTTTGGTAAAAAAATGGCAATAAGCGTATTTTGTTTGATTTGCGCAAAGGTTATCGCGCCTACAAATTAGGGGAAAGATTTATGTCATTTTTATTTTTTATTTTTATTTTTTAACTAGTAATGGCGGCGATCTGCGATTTTTTAGCAGGACTGCGACATTGCGGCAGATAGATCTGACCCCTAACTGACATTTTTGACACTTTTGGGGGGACCAGTGACATTATTACAGTAATCAGTGCTAAAAATATGCACTGTTACTGTATTAAAGACACTGGCTGGGAAGGGGTTAACCTAGGGGTGATCAAAGGGTTAATTGTGAGCCTAGGGGAGTGTTTTCTAACTGTGGGGGGGAGGGACTTGTGAAATGATCATAGAGACCTGTGATTCTATATAGAAGGATCACAGGCGCTCTATGATCATTTCAGAGAGAACAACGGTTGGCTATGCTTACAACAGCTGACCAGTGTTCTCTCTCAGCGGGGAGCCATCGCGGGTGCTCGGCGGCAATCGAGGCCGCCGGCCCTGGGATCGGCATCCCCATTGCCTAGTGGGTACAGGAGCACGTCACAGGCGACGGACACTCGCCCCCCGCACCGCCACCGCGAACTGATGTACCCATACGTCGATTTGCGCAGCCGAGCCAGCCTAGCGCAGTATATATGCGGCGGGCAGCGGGCGGTGGGCAAGGGGTTAAAGTCGTTTGCCTGCAATTTTTATTTTTTTCCTTTATAAATGTCAGTGCTGCTGACATAAGTGTACATCGTAGAGATGTGCCCCTTCACAAGTAGGATTAGGACATCTCCCAGGCATATTATTTAAAGGATTTTAATTTTCTACTTTAAAACATTAAAAAAAACACTGCACCTAACCAAAAGGATTAAAAAATGTTTTTGCATTAGTGAATGAAGGATTGTCTTTATTAGATTGCATTTTCTACCTGTGCCTTGAATTCTTCTGTTTTTAATTTTCTAATTTTACATTTACTGCAAGTTTTCCTAAGACGGTGGAAGTTTTGGCTGCAAGATTTATATTTTGGACCTAGTACTATTTTTCAGTGTATTTTTTTGAAGCACAAAGAGGTTCTGTCTGGCTATTTACAATACTTTCTGTTACATTACAAATAGACTACATTTGCTATACTCACAATCTGTCAGTTACAGCACAACATTAATTGGAGTACAGTAAGCACATCTCTCTTTCATATAGGGATACCATTACATTACCTTGCACCATAAGCTCAACTTCCGAATGCAGAATGCCCTGGGACATAAATGGAAGCCACCTACCAGGCAAAAAAATAGTGATAAATTAAGTTTACTCACATTAGGAAAGTGTACAGTATGATTTTCACAATGCTGTGACTCTTATTGTACATGTTCACTTATATATTAAAAGCCTGCATGCTTTTCTACCCCCCCCCCCACCCCCTTCTGTTGAAGTATGTCCCCACACAGACTTTACATGCAGCATGAACCTGCTCCCCACCACCAGACCCTCCACCGTGTCTTGCAGTGTGAACATATATTTCCCCCCTGGGAACCTGTGCTGCAATGTAAAGGTGTAACTACAAGTTCTATACAGATGAATGGAAGAGGCAAAACTTGGATAGGATGCATAGGGAAACCTATATTTGGTTTTAAATAGGAAAGTTAGCTATAAATATTTTATTAGAAAATATTGGGGTTGAATTACTAAGGAAAACAGAATATTCATTTTGAAAGAGAAATTGCATGTTGCAAGGGATTTTTTCCCAAATCGCTGTGAATGCGGTGAAGCTCTGCTGATTTCCATCACCCAACCATATACAATCAAAAATGCTGTTTTTTATTTTTCTTTCACTTGAATGGGGATTATTTGCAAATTGAAATTGTGCTACATTGATTACGCTCTGGGGAAGATTCCCTTACAAAGTGCAACTTTCCTTGCAAAGTAAACATATAATTTGCTTTTAATAAATCAACCCCAATATTTTCTCTCAAAATATTTAAAGTTCTGATTTTATTAAACCTTGTTAAATTACATTTGCATTTTGCAAATGCACACAATTTACTTTAATAATACGTTTCCCTGGCCACTTTGATGTTAAAGAGCATCTTCAGACTTTATATTTTTCACATATTTATATGCCCATAGATAACCTAATTAACACCAATTTATTTTTTATTATTTATTTGACCCTATGTGGGCAATGGGATTCTGGTAATCTGTTACTTCTGTTTCGATGCATTTGCCATTCATCTAACACAAACTGAAAAGAAAATAAACTTTCTCTCACACTAATAATCTCCACACTCAACACTGTCTTTTAGAAAAGTAAAACAAAAAAAATCCCAATGTCTCCTTTCCCTTTTATGGAAGAGCCCTGGAGCCATCATAAAAAAAATTTCAAAGATTTCTGAGTTTGAAAAAATTTTTTTTTTTACAGAATTCTGAGTTTCAAAGTCAGAATTCTGAGATTAAAAGTCAGAATTCTGACTTTGCAAGTCAGAATTCCGAGATTACAAGTAGAGTTGAGCGAACACCTGGATGTTCGAGTTTGGCGGGTTCGACCGAACTTGAAAAAAAAGTCCGGGTTCATGAACCGGGCTTAACCCCAACTTTGTCCCTATCCCGAACCCCATTGAAGTCAATGGAGACCCGAACTTTTGAGCACTAAAATGCCTCTAAAACAAACATGGACAGGGCTAGAGAGCTGCAAATGGCAGCAAAATCATCTTAAGAGCATGGCAAGTGCTCTGTAAACAAATGTGGATAGGGGAATAACTTAAAATAACATAAAAAACTGAACAAAAAATCATCTTGAATGATGTAGGAGGAGGATGAGGCCCATATGGAGTAGGAGGTTGAGGTGGTGAAGGATATGGCAGTGTAGGTGGAAGCGGCGGCGGCAGTGGAGGAGGAGGATGAGGCACATATGGAGTAGGAGGTTGAGGTGGTGGTAGATGTGGCAGTGTAGGTGGAAGCCGCGGTGGAGGAAGACAAGGTAGCCAACACTGGGTTTTTTTTTTTTTTTTTTTATTTCTTTTTAAATTAGGGTACACCCCAAAAAGAGTGAGAAAGATCAAATACAACAATGGCTGGGTAAGGCCGGTATACATGTCTACTCTGCACAAGGTACGGACAAGTCCTGTGGGATCCATGTCTGGTTCATTTTAATGAACGTGAGCTTGTCCACATTGGCTCTGGACAGGTGGCTGCGCTTTTCTGTGCTAACGCCCCCAGCTGTGCTAAATACACATTCAGATAATACACTGGCTGCAGGGCAGGCCAGCACCTCCAAGGCGTAAAGGGCAAGCTCAGGCCATGTGCCCAATTTGGAGACCCAGTAGTTGAAGGGGGCAGACCTGTCATTCAGTACGTGTATAGTAGGTAAGGAACGGTAAGGAACTGTATATGGTATATGGTAAGGAATGGTGATGGCGGCGGGGGGACTTTTTTCTCCCTTCTGGGTTGAGTCTGGCCTTGGAAAAGGTATGTGTCCCTTGTTGTGGGCTGGGCTCTCCCAAAGCTGTCTAAGTTCTGAGGCCTTCTGGTAGGGACGGGGCTGCAGTGGTCTTGCCAGGGACTGGGATTCTGGAAAGCCTGTGGTGTATGTGCCCCTGGAGTGGCAGTCCAGGGGTGCCATAGTTCACGGTGGGTGATAATACTATGAGTATGGCACCAAGGACACTGCACTTCCTACACACATTTTTCACACCTGCCTCTAGGGCCGGGCCTTTTGGTCAGGAGTCAGGACCAGAGGAATTTTTTATTCCTGGCTGAAGGGCCTGCCATAGTATTGCAAAGTGGCACTAACCTTGCATTTCTCCACTATCCCTTTCCCCACTTTTATGTGTTGTGTGTCTCACATTTTGCGTTTTTTATTGTGGCGGTACACTTTATTTTGCACAGCCTGATTAGTAGGGTGTAGGTCCTTGGGCCTGTCCCTGAAAGTCTTGGGAGGGGGTGGATATGGCCTTCTGGCTTGGTTCGCCCTCTCTCATGGGGTCTCTCTTCAGGAGAGGCCCACCTAGTACTTGGGGGGGTCTGTTTCAGCAGACCTCCTAAAGAATGGGGCTGCCTGGTTTCGGCCAGGTTAGCCAGTGTAAGTACCCCAGTCCCTGTCAGGAGCCTTGCGCCCCGGGGATCAGGCTCAAGGACCATGTGTACACCCTGTGCACTTTTTGTGTTTCACTTTTTGGTGTGCACTTTTTTATGCACCCACCGAGGGATAGTCTGAGTGTGTTCACACACCAGGGGCTTAAAAAAAAAAAAAAAAATCAGCTGGTGGTCCTGGTGGTTGTGGCATGCCGACAAAGCTTTTCCACATTTCATACATGCTTACCCTGCCTTCTGAGGTGCTGGCGATGCCCTGGCTGCATTGGCAACCTCCTCCTCCTCTGCCTTCGCCTTGTGCTTCCACTGTGCCCCCGCTGTCAGGTGGGAATGCCACCAGCATCGCTTCTCGAGTCTCGACCTTTTGCCTAAGATCAAGTGTAGTATCTGTTGTTACCAGTTATCTGGGTGCCACCCTGCTGTGAACATGGTTCCTCCTCCTCCATCTCCTCCTCATCCTCCACCTCGTCATCCTCCAGAACTGTGCCCTTGCTGGACAATTGCGTACCTGGCGTTTGTGGGTGCAGGAACCCACCCTTGGAGATCAAGTGTAGTATCTGTTGTTATCAGTTATCTGGGTGCCACCCTGCTGTGAACATGGTTCCTCCTCCTCCATCTCCTCCTCCTCCTCCACCTCGTCATCCTCCAGAACTGTGCCCTTGCTTGACAATTGTGTACCTGGCATTTGTAGGTGCAGGAACCCACCCTCGGAGATCAAGTGTATCATCTGTTGTTATCAGTTATCTGGGTGCCACCCTGCTGTGAACATGGTTCCTCCTCCTCCATCTCCTCCTCATACTCCACCTCGTCATCCTCCAGTACTGTGCCCTTGCTTGACAATTGTGTACCTGGCGTTTGTGGATGCCGGAACCCACCCTCGGAGCCACTTGTGAATGACTGCCCTGAAAGTCTTGGAAATGATCACTGCTCTGGATGCGGAAGCGGTAGAGGATGAGGAAGCGGAGAAGGAGGAGTTAGCAACAGGAGGCAAACTGAAGCGCACTGCAATCCTCGGTAGTGGAAGGACATGTGCCAAACAAATTTAAAGTGTGTATCTCACAGTAACATAATCAACAAACGCTGCAAAATTATTAATGTTCCCCTAAATGGGTGTTTATCGAATAGCAGAATAGAACAACAGTATCCAAAGGGAGTATCTCACACGTACAGATACAGACTAGGCCACAATTTAATATCTTTCTGTCCCCTAAATGGGTGTTTATTGAATAGCAGAATAGAACAACAGTATCCAAAGGGTGTATCTCACACGTACAGATACAGACTAGGCCGCAATTTAATATCTTTCTGTCCCCTACATGGGTGTTTATTGAACAGCAGAATAAAACAACAGTATCCAAAGGGTGTATCTCACACATACAGATACAGACTAGGCTGCAATTTAATATCTTACTGTCCCCTACATGGGTGTTTATTGAATAGCAGAATTCAACAACAATATCCAAAGGGTGTATCTCACACGTACAGATACAGACTAGGCCGCAATTTAATATCTTTCTGTCCCCTACATGGGTGTTTATTGAATAGCAGAATTCAACAACAGTATCCAAAAGGTGTATCTCACACGCACAGATACAGACTAGGCCGCAATTTAATATCTTTCTGTCCCCTCCTGGGGGAGCGGGATGGGGATGACTTGGCACTACACCAGACTTAACTTAAAGGAAATTAGTGGAACTGAGGTTGCCTATGGACACCATTGGTTATTTTATTGGGCTTATGCCAATTATTTTATGTATGTGAATATTTTATACTAGTTCAAAAAACTTTTATGCTTTTCTGTTGGGGGTACGGGATGGGGAGGACTTGACACTACACCAGACTGGACTAGAAGGAAATGAGTAGAACTGAGGTTGCATATGGACACCATAGCTTATTTTATTGGGCTTGTACATATTTTTTTAAGTATGTGATTATTTGTACAAGTTGAAAAAACTCTTTATGTTTTTATACAGTATGGTTTTTGCATTTAAACATTTCAAGCACTCTTCCTTTACAGCCTAAAGTGTACTTATTGGGTCTTGTAGGTTCTCTGCCCTACACAAGAGCAACCAAAATCCTTCTGGGTCTTCTTTTATTCTTTGCAATAAAGGCTATTTATCTGCAGTAGAAATCACATGTGGCAACATCTATAGACTTTTGGATAGTTTGGTCAATTCTGTGACCCCCCCCCCCCCCATTAGAAAGAAACATATCTTTCTGGTGTGGGACCTCTGGGTTAATTTCGTTGACACTACAGACTCTTATCCTGGGACATCCATTTATTTTGTTTGCTGCTTTTAGTGAGTGACACTCTGCTGCCCCGCTCATCCTTACTTGGGTTCTGACATGTCTGCCTCTGGATTTCTAACTGGACAAGCCACATGTCCCTCTTGGTTCTCTTCCATCCTGAAGGGACATCTGTGGGATCGTAATATCACCCTAGCTCATTTCTCCTTTGTTATGAACACCTATGAGTGAGACTTTGTTTTTTTAGCACTGGTAATTGCATCTACAGTATTTTTCTTTCTTACTACTGCCTATTGTATTTCTTAGGCCCGGGAATGCCCAATGTGCCCTGTTTTGCTATCTAATTATCTTTACACTTCAATAAAGAGAAGTTTAAAAAGAAACAATTCTAGCACTGAATTTTCTAAGTTTATGTATTGTTTAGTAACAATTGATCTTATGTTAATGTATATACATCATTTTGTATATATACAGATATATATAGACCTGATGAAGGGAAAGTGTGTTGGACCCCAAAACATCTTGGCTGTTTTATGTGATCATATCACAAAAGCATTTTTAAACTCCTTCATTTGATTCAGCACTTTTTTTGTGTTTGTATGCTTTACTCAACATCATTGAGTCTGTCTGGGATTACACAAAGAGATAGAAGCAACTGAGAGATCTTAAATCCACAGAGTAACTGAGGTTAATTCTTCTAGGTGTTTTGAGCAACCTACCTGCTGAGTTCCCTAAAAAAGTGTTTACTACTGTAGCTAGAGAATAGATGCTGTGCCTATTTGGTAAAACATGGACACACCAAGTATTGGTTTTATTTTTTTTGTTTTCTGTTTATGCAATTTGTAGGTTAATTGATTAATGAAAACTATTAATTGTGTTTTTGTTTTTTTAAAGCTTCCCCAGTACATGAAAATCGAACTTATTTAATAACGACTTATTTAATAAAAAAAAAAGGCAATGACTATTACATTCTTTATATACTATGTATAGATAAATCATTGCTGATTTGCATCCATAGCCTTACTCAGTATTAGGTATGACACTGTGAATCTCAGTTGGAATGAAAATGGGCATTTTTAGTTTAATTCTGAACTATAGAAGTAAATGTGCTGAAAGGATGAATGCCCATGTGACAGGCGGTAGAATCATAGGAAAAGAAAGTACAGATATTACCCAGAAACCTTAGTGTGACACACAGGTTGTGAATTAGTAGTGGGCTCAGATTCCATAAAACTGACATCAAACATATAAGTATCATCGAGGAAATACAGATATACAGCTTTTAAAATTGCGTGGAGAAGAATTGTGATGGCATGAATAATGTTACCTTTCACAATTGAAGATATATTCTGAGACATTGCCCTGTTCCCTGATGATTACTTTCTCACAATACCAGTACTGTGACTTGCGACTGGCCTCGCAGCCTAGGCTCACTCTCTGTAGCTTCCCAAGTGACACAGCTTCAATTTCAAACACATCAACCTAAGGGATGAGAGCAGAGTCAAATGTGAGGAATCATAATACATCTATTGCTCATTTACCTGTGCCAGCGCTTCCTGTCTGCATTATACTGCTATGTCTTTCTACTGTAGGAGAAAATTGATTTTCCTATGTGTGCTCAGGAGAAAGGAAACATCAAGAGTCACATCTTCTCTTTTAAACTGTAGATTTATTGTATGGGCGGAATATCATATTATTTGGAAATGGATCGATTTGCTCACTCTCCACACACATACTGCACTGGATTTGAAGAATTTTGCAACTGAAGACAGGCTCTCTGCCTTATTGCACATCAGAAACAGGCTCTCTGCCTTATTAGGTGAGTTTTTTATTAAATTCACTCAACAAGAATGACGTTCATAATCATATCTACAAAGATTTCTTTTCCTGAAAAATCTTGATAGAGAAGGATAGACTGAAATATGTGTCTGACAACTGTTGTATGGGGATGCATAGTGATGTGTCTTACATGGTTACACACAGCTGCATTTACTATTAGGCACAGTAGGTATGTGTCTATAGGCCACGAAGACAAAATAGGCAGCTTTACCCTGTAAAGAGATGAGTCACTAAAATGTCCCCATCATCAGTTAACTTAGAATCTTATTTACACACTGTAACCTTATACTAAGCCAGGTTAGGGCCAGTAAAACAATAAAACGTGTAAACTCTGAGTATGAAAGGTTATATATCCACAAGCTCCATTGTTATAAAGCTTATTCTGTGGCTACTCACTAAATTACTCTTTTGACTCTCAGAAGGCCCCTGAGGCTGGGTTCACACTTGAACGATGAGGGAACCAGCTCAATTCCTGTGTGGGTTCTCACATCGCACCTAAATCGCCGGTGGTTCACATTGACATCTGCGATCGGATTCCATTGTGGGCAAAAAAAAAGGGCCCTGCCCCGTTTTTTTGCATATTTCCGCCATACAATTTGCATCGCACAGACATCGCATGTGATCTACACAGCAATGCCGTGTGAATCACAAGCAATGTCTGTTTGATTGCACAAGTGTGAACCAAGCCTTAAGGACTGTTACAAAAATCATTGTAGGTGGACAGCCACTAAACATACCCAAATTATGCTTGTATCCTGTTCATGTAATTTATCAATTTCCCTCAGGAAGAAATGTTTAAGACACAGGGATTTTTTTCAGCCAGAATATGGAGGAACAGACCTCCGGCAGTGGCCCTATTTACTGTCACGTGTAAATATAGAAGCCAGCTTCTGTGGTAAAAGTGATAGCACACCTCTTCTGGCAGCTCCTACAGATCCCCCATTGCTCCTGCACTCAGAGCAGGGACAAAAAAGGGGCAGCTGCAAGGGCACAGTTGAGTTTATGTACTGCAGGAAGGGCGCATCCCATGCTGTGCAATACTGGATGATCTCACTGCCATTGCTGGCCATTGGGGTTGAGGCAGAGCTGCAAATGAGTGTGCACTCAGTTCACGGTTTGGGAAAAGAAAACAGGGTGGCTGCTGAGAGGTGAGCAGATAAGTATAGTGGGGAGGTGGGGGTTGTGTGCAAAGGTAAGAGCTATAGGGATGCAGAGGTTTAAACTGAAGAAGATGGCTGCAGAGCTTAGCTGTTGAGGAGAAGGGGTTGTTGGGGTATTGCAGAGATATGTTTTGAAAGAAGGGTGCTGAGGTTAGCTTTGGATGGGGATGTGGAGATGGACTCTATGCATTATGCACTCCTGAACCCTGCATTTTGTGTGTAACAACTCCTGACACCCTACATTCTGTGCATAGAGCACTGTTGAACTCTGAATTATGTGAGCAATGCACTCCTGACACTCTCTATTCTGTGCATAATGCACTCCTGGACCCTACACTCGGTGGGTAGTGCACTCCTGAATCTTGCACTCTGTATATAACACACTCCTGAACCCCTAAACCCTGCACTCTGTATGTAACACACTCCTGAACCCTGTGCAAAGCACACTCCTGAACCCTGCATTCTGTTTGTAGTGCATTCCTGAACCCTGTACTCTGTGCGTAATGCACTCTTGAACCCTGAACTCTGTATGTAACACACTCCTGAACCCTGCACAATCCTGTATCTTGCACATCGAGTAGCACAGTCCTGAAATAGTGCATTCCTAAATCCTGCTGTCTGTGTGTATAGCACTCCTGAACCTTGCATTTGTATGTTATGCATTCCAGGTTTTATGCAACAATGCCCCTTAAAGACCTGCCCACTGTTAATGCAATTTGGCCACACCCACCCCTATGATTTGGAGTGTGCAGAGTGCCATACCATTTCTTTCTTCCGTGGTGGGGGCGGGAATGAGTTCCTGCACATATTCTCTGAGAAAAAGGGCCCTGAGGACACATAGCAGTATATTTATGAAACCTGCAAATTTCTGATATTGCTCATTAACCATACAACTATCAGTTTTTGTATTCTAATCTGCAATATTGTGGCAGCAACTAAAGTCTGATTGGTTGCTATTGGAAAAAAACATCAGTCAAAATGACTCATATATAGTCCCTAGATCTCTGCTATACAAGTAAACATGGATTCCACAGACAATGATTATTAGAGATTAGTAATATTTCTGAATATCTAAAACTTGTGTTACCTCTCCTTGCTGGAATGGAAGCAACAGATCTGACTTGACCAACCGTCTTTTTCCAGAGTCACCTCTTGTACCATGGATGCAGATGTATACTGCAGCATCTGTTGCTGCTTGATCTAAGTGTCCGGTGAAGACAATGACCTCATATTTCGCAACTGTTCATCAAGCACATACATTGATTACTAAGCAACCATAAGACTTTTAGAACAAATGCAGTCATGTAAAAACAACAAACCTCACCTAACTTTTATAAAACTAGAATTGAATTGCTGTAGGCCTTTATGTCCCACTAAATTGTGCTAGGACCAAAGAGTAACACTTAAACTGAATTGAATGTGTGAAAGAAAATGATAAATTACAAAATAGTGACAACATTAATTGATCTATTTCTTGTGTACACATACTTTATTTTGCATTTAAGGGACAAAGTAATAGTGGAGGTAATTTAAATAATTCTATGTACCTAGAACCCATTTTGCTATGGTCCTCTATTTTACCATTACCGTTGGATGCTGACCTTTCCAAATTTTGGAAAACACAAGGCAAGAAGAAGTCGACATGAGTTTCAAGTGCATACAGCATATACTGTCGGGGTGATTTACTAAAGAATCTAAACGGTCCATTAAACTTTTGTTCATCTTAAATATCCTATAATTTGCTGAGAAATTTAATAAAATAAACTTCAACTAAAGAAAACTGGATGTTTGAAACAGACGCAGACTCTTGGTCAATGCATGCTTCAATAGAAAGCAGTATTTTCAGTAAGCCTATATAGGAGTTTTATTTCAATGTTTACCTTAGAGTGATATCTGATATGAGCTTCACATTTTACATGTATTCTATTTCATATTTTATTCTTGTTCAAAATACATAAGAGTTTTAGATTAGTCATGGGAGGCAGCTCTCGTGGTTCAGTACTATTGATCTGTTACCTGCTTGACAGCTGTTGAGAAAAGTGAGTTGATGTCGATTTACTATAGACTGTTCACTTTGCAGGGGAAGTTGAATTTGCAAGGAAATCTGCCCCAGAGCGGACTTTTCATTTCCAAAGAATACTCAAATAAGTGCAAGGAAAATAAAAAAAACAGCTTTTTTTGCTTGCACATGAATTGAAGATGGAAATCGGCAGAGCTTCCCATCATCCTTGGGGAAATTTACCTTGCAAAGTGAAACTTTCCACGCAAAGTGAGCAGTCTATTTGCCTTTAGTGAGTTAACTCCAAGGCATCAGCATCCTAAAAAATGCACTCATTTTTACTGAGCCAGTCAACAACTAGATTGATTTGTGAGAAGGAGCACAGCCATTGTAAAGAACTGAACACTAGGAAGCAGAGCCTGCATATCTAATAACCAAAATGGTTGCCTCCGTTTGCCTGGTCTGATGCCTGGTCTGATGCCTGGTCTGATGAGTCTCGATTTCTGCTGCGACATTCAGATGATAGGGTTAGAATATGGCGTACACAACATGAAAGCATGTATCCATCCTGCCTTGTATCAACAGTTCAGGCTGATGGTGGTGTAATAGTGTGGGGGATATTTTCTTGACACACTTTGGGCCCCAAAATCTCTGAGGAATGTTTCCAACACCTTGTTGAAGCTATGCCATGAAGAATTAAGGCAGTTCTGAAGGCAAAAGGGGGTCCAACGGTCCAACCCGGTACTAGCAAAGTGTACCTTAAAATGTGGCCAGTGAGTGTATATTATACTGTATATATATATATATATATATATATATATACACACACACACACACACACTGTATAGGGACCCCCTTTTGCCTTCATAACTGCCTTAATTCTTTGTGGCATAGATTCAACAAGGTGTTGGAAGCATTGCTGAGAAATTTTGGTTCATATTGACATGATAGCATCATGCAGTTGCTGCAGATTTGTTGGCTGCCATGATGTAAATCTCCTGTTCCAAAACATCCTCTTTTCTTGTCCATTCTCTGTAAACTCTAGAGATGGCTTTGCGTAAAACTCCCAGTAGATCAGCAGTTTTTTAAATACTCAGACCAGCTCATCTGGCGCCAACAAACATGCTATGTTCAAAGTCACCTAAATCCCCCTTTCTTCCCCATTCAGATGCTCAGTTTGAACTTTAGCAAGTCTAATGTCTCTAAATCTCTATGATCATTTCAGGGAGAAGCCGACCATCCTTCTCACTCAGCGGGGAATGATCGAAAATGTCAGGCTGCAATCGGAGGCGCCTGACACACGTACCGGCTTCCCCGCTGATGAGCGGGGGCGGAAGCGCGCCACTGGCAGTGCGCGCTCACCCCCTAGCCTCCTGAGAGTGAGCGACGTAGACCTACGTTGCTTTGCCCAGGATCGGCTGCCTGCCGCAGTAAATCTGCGGTAGGCGGTCGTTAAGTGGTTAATTCATTGTGGGATGTGACATAGTTAGTGGTCACCTTTTGTGTTACTATTTAATTTCATTAATATTCAACGCATACTACCCCATCCATCTACATCTCTATGCATTATTTTGTTGAGATATCACTTTACAAACAACCCACAAGCATTTCTGGCTGTGGCCATCTTGAGTAAGGGCAAATTATTCATGTAGCATTTTACTTCCTGAAATCCATCTGTCCTTATCTTAAGCATGCATGCAGGAGAGTGTTCTTAGCTTAGAACATCCCTCCTCCCCTCCTGGGATGTATGACATAATTTGCCTAGGCAAGAAACCAGGAAGTAACTGAAGAAATGTAAAAAAAAAGTTTAAAACAAGTAAATATCTTCAATATGGTATACTTTCCAATTTAATTAATGCTAGCGGCTTAGGGATTAAAAAAAAAAAAAATCAATGCTGGTTGGGAGAGTGAGGTTCCACTTTAAACATACAGCCAGTACTCATAGGAAATTCTGTTTTCATCACTCCCAGATGAGAGAGAAGAGAAGATTTTTCTTTTTAACAAACTTGCCAAATGTTAAATATTTTGAAAGCACTTGCTGTACATGAT
Organism: Pelophylax lessonae; assembly: GCF_965119305.1. Classification (NCBI taxonomy): domain Eukaryota; kingdom Metazoa; phylum Chordata; class Amphibia; order Anura; family Ranidae; genus Pelophylax; species Pelophylax lessonae. Next base: position 426,375,380 of record NC_138772.1, on the reverse strand, counting down.
GCTCTTCAGATTATCATTATGTCTCTGTAAACTGGGCCTTAGCCAGCATATAAATATACAATAAGAGTAAAAGAACCCAAACTGTTTTGACAGGTTTTGTTTAATGGAAGGACATATAAAATTACTATGCCATTAATGTAAAGACTGTGAGTGGTTTAAATGTTGCTCATTAACAAAAGATTAGAAATAGGAGAGCGGAGATTTTTATAAGTCTCATAAACATGCAATCAGTATTTAATAAGAAAACTGAAAATAAAGCTCAAACACAATGTTTATGGTAATGGTATTGTTATGGTTCTCTGCACAACATAAGATGAAAGATAACATGCTGAGTATTTAAATGAATAATATGTATATTCATGGTTACTGCTAAATCTAGCCATCCATGGTTTGTATTGTTTGAGAGGAAAACAAAACTCATGGGTTTAAGATTAATACAGATCAACAGGGTTGCTTTAGGTTGACGGTTAGATGTATAGCTTGAATAAGAATTTGGATTGAGGGCTGGGTTCAGGTTAGGGGTTTACATTTTAGGGTTAACCTCAGGTTAGGGTTAGATTTATACATTAGGGTGATGTTAAGTGTAAGGTGTTGGAGTTGGGGTCAGGTAATAAGTTACAGCCATGGCCAAAAGTTTTGAGAATGGCACAAATAATAATTTTCGCTAAGTCTGCTGCTTCAGTGTTTTTAGATCTTTTTGTCAGATGTTACTATGATATACTGAAGTATAATTACAATCATCAAGGCTTTTATTGATAATTACATTACGTTTATGCAAAGAGTCAATATTTGCAGTGTTGACCCTTCTTTTTTAAGACCTCTGCAATTCGCCCTGGCATCCTGTCAATCAACTTCTTGGTGACCTCCTGATGGCAGCCCATTCTTGCATAATCATTGCTTGGAATTTGTGGGGGATTTTTTGTTCACTCGCCTCTAACCACTGAGGATAGGCCACAAGTTCTCATTGGGATTAAGATCTGGGGAGTTTCATGGTCATTGACCCAACTTTTCGATTTTTAATTCTCCAAGCCACTTAGTTATCCCTTTTGCCTTATGGTAAGGTGCTTCATCATGCTGGAAAGGGAATTGATCATCACCAAACTGTTCTTGGATGGTTGGGGGAAGTTGCTCATGGAGGATGTTTTTGTATCATTCTTTATTTTGTGTTCTTAGGCAAAATTGTGAGTGAGCCCAATCCCTTGGCTGGGAAGCAACCCCACATATGAATGGTCTCAGGATATTTTACTGTTGGCATGACAGAGGACTTATGGTAATGCTCACCTTTTCTTCTCCGTACAAGGTTTGTACAGAGACAAGGTACATGCCCCAAACATTTAGAAAGGGGATTCATGAGAGAAAATGACTTTACCCCAGTCCTAAGCAGTCTAATCCCTGTACCTTTTGCAGAATATCAGTCTGTCCCTAATGCTTTTCCTGGAAAGAAGTGGCTTCTTTGCTGCACTTCCTCCAAAAGTCTTACTCACACCTGCCTGTTGCCATTCCTGAGCTAAATCTGCACTGGTGGTACCCCGATCCCACAGAATCCCACAGAATCAACTATATGAGACGGTCCTGGCACTTGCTGGACTTTATTATGTGCCATGTGCCCCGAAGCCTTCTTTACAAATGCAGGGGAAATTATTTTTTATGGGATTAAGTTTATTTTCATGACAAAGAGGGACTTTGCAATTAATTGCAATTCATCTGATCACTCTTCATAACATTCTGTAGTATATGCAAATTGCCGTCATAAAAACAGACGCTGCAGACTTTGTGAAAATCGCAATTTGTGTCATTCTCAAAACTTTTGGCTATATTTTTTTTAGTAGTGTGGACTAAAAATGGAATCCAAAGAACTCTGAAGGAATCCATGGGGATAGTGGTGCAAAAAACTGTGCGTGCTCAGGGCCCAGCCAGAATTGTTTTGTCGAACAAGGCAGTTTGGCACTGTGCAGTGACATTCAGTGAAGATCTCAGAAATGCATTGCAGGTATTTACCCAGAGTAAATCAACTAAGATGGAGAGGGGTTCCAAAAATGGACAACTTTACTTTAGGAAGCACCACTTTAGGGGTAAAATCTGTATTTCTGCACTGTTTCTATGTTGTGTATACAAGAAAAATAAAGGGAATTTATGAGGGTATGGGGGTTTTTCCAAGGGCAGGGCCTATTATCATATACAGAGTATTTTCTATGCTCCTGATAGAGAGGGAAGAAGGCTATTGAAAAAACTAAAGCATGATGGAGCTCGTATTATTACAACTACGTCTGGGAACACTTTGAAACTCTACAAGAAAAATAGGACACCCAAAACCTTTTTAACGGTAGCCTGGTCTGGCACTCCAGATACTTACTTGGGAAAACAGGTTCACCATCTTCCACAACAGAAAGCTCACAGACAAGTTCAGAGTTTCCATGATTTCTCGATAGCCACTTATTCGCTTCAAACTGATATGTTTTCTTATTTTTCATTTTTTGGAGAGTTACCTGTTAAAACAAAAGTAGTCTGTTCTTACTTTTAATGACAAATACTGTCAAGATAAAAACAATACATACTATAAATTATACAATCTAGGAATGGACAAAACAAACCATGCACCTCACAATATACTGTAATAATCAATTGTAGACACTGGCCAAAATGCACACAGCCCAAAAAATGTAATTGTAGTACTTTCCTCCGGCCTCGCTGTCACTTTTCCCTTTACACTTACTACAAATTTCCGACTATCAATTGGCAGTTGTAGGGTTGCTGTGTAAATACAGCAGATGTAGAAGCTGCTGGTGTCAAAGTATAAACATTGTTTAGTCACAATAGAGAGATACAATGTAACATTATCACTTTTGTATCTACTCTGCTTTATTCTACTTCATCAAAGGGGTGAGCTTAGACCTGCATATTATGTCAAGTGAAGAAGCCTGACAAGGTAAAAAAAAATAATTTTTTCCCCAGTAATTTCTTAACACCTTTTGCCTTTTTTGACTATTTTACTGCCTGCATTGGAACTGTTAAAGCGGAGTTCCGGGCACAAAATCGATATTTTTTTTTTGTGCCCGTCCGCTTGTTCCCCTTCACCTGAAAAGGAATTGGATAGTTAGGTTTTTTTTTTTTTTATTTACTCACCTTGTAATTGAAGATCTAATATACTCACCTAGTCTTCACTTCCTCCCTCTGTGCCGCGGCTCCGCCGTCACTTCCGGGCTTGCACTGATTCCTGGGAGCTGAACGTCATCGCTCCCATGAATCAATGCGACGGCACCGGCCCCGCTCGTCACTTCCGGGCGACGCCGCATTCCCCTGCTAAACAGCTTCTGGGCATGCCCAGAAGCTGTGGAGGAATGCGGCGAGGCACCGGAAGTGACGAGAGGGGCCGGTGCAGGCGCATTCTGGGAGAAGAAGACGCGGAAGAAGATGCCGAAGAGGACCGCGCCGGCTTCAGCTGCCCACAAGAGAGATGGAAACGCTGTGGAAGAAATTTTATAAGTGAGTATTTCTTCTAAAAGGTAAGTGCGAACCGGGACAGATCAGAGGCTAGCCATTGCCTGTCCCGGGGGTATGTTTGTTGAAAAATGATTTCTGTGCCTGGAACTCCGCTTTAAGCTGGCTACAGATGGGCCAAAATTCAGCCGGTTCATCAGAGACAGGAGGAATTTCAAAAAATGTATGGGCACCCTGGTTGTACACAAGACGATGAATCGATCGACTCGTGTATAACCAGCCTGTTGTTTTTTGTAGCCGGCCGCACTAATCATTTAAACAGTGAAGTGGTGCGCTGTTCTAGTAATTGGTGTGATACCTTCAATAGGTTTATATAGTGATGTAACTCATGACAGTGTATAAAAATAATACATATAAAAACTTGCAATAAATATCCGATCAAATGTCTAAATCCGCCAACATGTGGTATACAAAAAAGCAGTGCAAAGATCTTAAGTAAACATGAATATAAAATAAAATAAAATGCAATTGAAAGAGGTAAAACACTGCAGAGATGATCAAATACCACCGAAAGAAATCTCTATTTGTGGGAAAAAAGGACATCAATTTGGGTACAGCGTTGTACGACCGATCAATTTTCCATTAAAGTAACGCAGTGCTGAAACGCAAAAAATGGCCTGGTCATAAAGGGGGCAAATCCTTCCGGGGCTGAAGTGGCTAACTAGCTCACCATAGCGCACCAGTGCCCTTGATTATTAACACTAATCATTGTGTTCTGCCAGCAGGGAGGGCTTTTCAAACTTTCCCCGGCCGAATATGATAGTGCTATATGGCCTGCTTTAGGTGATTCATGTTACTTTAAACTGCACAAATCAAAGATCTCTTAAGCCCCCGTTCACATCGGTGCAATTTATCATGCTATTTGACAGTTCCAAATTGAATGACAAGTCACACTCCTTTGTCAGTACTAGAACCTTTTAAATTGCAGTGACTTTGAAAAAGGTTCCTGCACTACTTGTTGTCAATTTCATTGCGACTTGCATAGAGTACTGTTAAACGAAGTCGTAAGCCGCAATTAAATCGTAGGTGCAAATCACACTGACCTTGCAAATTTTAAATTGCATTGAAACAGTTTGTTTCTAAAGCCGCACCAGTGTGAACCAGAGCTTAGCAGGTAGTGCTTTTTGTCAACCAGCCCAACAGTACTCACTTTCATCTGTGCTTTCAATTGTGTTTAAGTTACTTTAAGGTTAAAATCCTTTGTTGGGTGCTTCTATTATTTCCCTACCCCTCATATGGCAAAAAATAAACCTAATAGATTTTTTTTTTCAGTTCAAACCTAGGCACCAACAAGCATAATGTATTTAATCCATCCCTCATGGCATATAGCTCTTTCTTTCTTTGAGACTTCTTTCTGTCTGATGAGATCGGTGGTTCCCCAAGCTGTGCAATGGAGGTCACAGTTAAACATTTTTCTGATCTCAGGAAAATAGTTACACCACACCACACTGATTGCTATCAATGCTTCAAACAAAAACAAAAAAAAATATTTTTACTAAGCACAACATACTCCAAAAGGGTATGCTTACCAAGGGAGACAAAAAGTATATTTGTGCATTAACAAAAAATCTAGATTAAAATGCATGGAGTTTATTTTATTTGACTATATTGTAGAAAAAAAAAATTAAAAACATACCAGTAAAACTTTCACCTGCCCAAAAAGTGCTGGAGGTGCACATTCCACATATATAAGCAGCATATAAAGTGTAAAACCAACAGGATATGCAATTATGCAAATAAAGATCATAAGCATGTGCTTTACTGTGCATATAGTTATTTTATACACTGCTAACGCTGTATGTATGTGTTAACCTATGGCTCTGAAAGATGGACCATAAGAAAGGCTAAATGCAGAAGAATTGATGTTTTTTGAACTATGGTGTTGGAGAAGACTCTTGAAAGTCCCTTGGACAGCAAGAAGATCAAACCAGTCAATCATGAAGGAAATCAACCCTGAATATTCACTAAAAGGACAGATCCTGAAGCTGAAACTCAAATACTTTGGCCACCTAATGCAAAGAGAGGAAAAAAGGAGAAGAGGATGACAGAAAACAAGATAGATAGATAGCCTCGTTGGAACAATGAACATGAAGTCAAGCAAGCTTCAGGAGGCAGTGGAGGACAAAAAAGCTTGGCACGCTATGATCCATGAAGTCACAAAGAGTCGGAGAGGACTAAATGACTGAACAACAACAACAATGCTGTACACTGTGCAGCACATAGAATTCAATAAGCTGCATCAGCGCTGTTTACTCCAGTAATACTAAAGCTGGATACACACTATCCAACTTTTGTGGTTAGATTTCCTTCAGATTTACCTTTTCTATGTAGTGCAAGGGCCTGCCAGATTGCATACAAATTGAAAGTGTTTAGGTTTGACCTCATATTATATGGTTTTGGTAAGTCTAAAGGAAAAAGTCTTCAGAAAATCTTATAGTGTGTATGGCCCATTAGTTCTTGAATACCACATGAATATCACAAGTTGTTTATTTGTTCATTGATGAGCTTTATATGTGCCTTGTGCTATGCAAGTCTTCAAAGGCAGCTCAGGTATCCTAACCAAGGCTTACCAACTCTTAGTTGACACTTACATAGATGCTCTTGATTAGCAGAGCAGTAGAGGTTGTTGGTATATCACAGATCGGAAACAGAAGCAGTTATTGCAGCCTCGTATAACAAATAAAAAAAAATAAAAAATAAATGACAAGTAATAAAATATTGGTGTTGCACTAAAACACATATTATCACAATGCACAGTGCCTTGCAGTACCATTCATTTTCAATGACATCTCAACACACTAAGGCAATGTACAGTACAATAGATACATATGTGTTATGTTTTATCTGTTCTTGCATTCAAATAAAGGGCTGTTTTCACGCAACGTTTATGTGCTACATGACATGCGTTAATGCAATGCACTAAAACCTTTAGGTGTTAAGGGGCCTAAACAGTGTAGAACTGGGGGGAAGGGGCTACCTATATACTGTAGGTGCAATGGGGCGATCACACTGACCCAGTGTTGCCAACCTCCCACAACATTTGTTACTGACAAAACATGTAAAATTTACTTGCGAAGCACATTTTTCACTAACAACCTGAAAAAATGCCTGGTTTACACTTAAAAAGTCAACACAGAATAACAAATTATCAGCCCCTGATATTTACAGACAGTTGTAAGAAATCAATGATTTTTACAACTGTCAGTAAATGTACTGACGGTTGGCAACCCTGCACTGACCTGAGGTTTTTCAGTCACCAAGCAAGTTCTTGCTCTTCCTATCTACTGTCTATTTATTATTAGAGATTTACAGGCAGTGTATACCTTGCCAGTGTTCATATGGTTTCTGATTATGCCCTATGTGAGCTTTGGGTAGTTGGATTTTACTTATGGTTAAGGTAGATATTTAAACATGTTATGCTAGCTGGTAGCTAAAAGATTTTCTGTGACTTGGACGGGATTTTTCTCAAAGCTTATGTTTTTTTTTTTTTATTATAAGATTACCACTTGTGCCTTACATAGAGTGCTAAGTAGTGAAAGAAAATGTGTCTGGAAATTCATAAAATGGATCACATGTGAAAGTAATTAGTGCAAAATGTGTATCAACCTATTAAACCAAAAACAATAAAAAAAGATAATACTAAAATATGAAATAGATACTGTATATTAAAGTCCCAAATACATTCTCATGCATTATTCTTTAAATTAAATACTCCAACAAATATCCACCATGTGAACAAAGGATGGCCACTACATCCCCATGAACTTGTAATGAATCGATATGGTCAATCATCCTAAAGTTTCTAAATGGAGAGCACTATTGGGTCTCTTTTGTATTTTTAGCTGCATGTATCCAACCAGGTAGAGGGTGAGCAATTTGCACTGACTGATTGCTTCAGAAAGTTGATTCTAGCCCTTGTGACTTTTATAATTAGAGCTCTATATTTTAAGGTGAGCGGCCAGTCTATGTGGTGGTTTCTTGTCCTCACATTTTGGAGGTGATTGTCAATATCTAATATTAAGGGAATTGAAGATTTACAAGTTCATGGAGATGTAGTGGCCATCTTTTATCCCAAGAAGGTGTAATTCAACACAATCATATGGTGGACATTTATTGGAGTATTTAATGTAAAGAATTAAACAAGAGACTTTATTTGGGACTTTACTATATTTATATTATATTTTAGTATTTTTTTTTATTGCTTTTGGTTAGAATAGGTAAATTTTGCACTAATTACTTTCATATGTAGTCCATTTTATATATTTTCAGACCCATTTTTTTCACTACTTATCACGGTATGCGTGGCACAACTGGTAATCTTTGGAAACTTTACTGTATGTGCTGTAGCTTATATTGATTTGTTTTATTGTTGCACTATAATTGGTAGGTGGGCAGGTGGGCATGGGAGCCTTTATAATATAATAGTATGTTTTTTTGCTTCGACTTGGCTAAGATCAAGTGTAGTATCTGTTCTTATCAGTTGGTATGGACCTTGATGGTTAGTATCGGCAGGGGCTGAAATGAACCGGGGCGCTCTAGGCTTAACTGGAGGACCGGGAAGTAGGCACTGTCAGAGAAAGCCGGATGGGTCCGTTGCCTTCTGATTTGAATGGGTCCGCCCCTATCAGTTTGAAGGGAGCAAGAAAGTCGGGCGACCACAGCTAGTATTGCTCCTGGATGTGATTGGTAAGGAATGGCGGATGGCGGTGGGAGAGCTTTTCCTCCTGGGTTGAATCTGGCCTTGCAAAAGGCTTGTCCCCAGTTGAAGGCAGGTTCTCCCTAGGCTGTCTAAAGTTCTGATGCCTCCTGGTAGGATGAGCTACACTGGGTCTGGCCAGGGGCCGAGACCGAAAAAGCCCGTGGTGTACGTGCCCCAGGGTGGCAACCCAGGGGTGCCTTAATTCTCACTGGTGAGGGACAGCTCACCTGAGTTTTTCGGCACCTTAGTCACTGCACCATCACACTTTTTCTGCACCTGCCTCTTGGGGCGGGCCTTTTGGCCAGCACCAGAGGAATTTTTTATTCCTGGCCGGGGGGCCTGTCAAGGTCTCGCACATTGGCACTACCCAGCACTTCTCCACTTCCCCTTTCCCCACTCTGTTTTTCTTTGTCGTGTGTCACGTTTGTCCCTTTTTTTGGTTGATCACTGCAGGATTAGTATGGCGTAGGTCCTCGGGCCTGCCCTGAACGTCTTGGGAGGGGGTGGATACAGCCTTCTGGCTGAGTTCGCCCTCTCTCATGGGGTCTCCCTTCGGGGGAGCCCCACCAAGTACTTGGGTGGGCTGTTTCGGCAGTCCCCTGGAGAACGGGGTCTGCCTGGCTTCGGCTGGGCGGGCCATAGTGAGTACCTCAGTCCCTGTCAGGAGCTTCGCGCCCCGGGGGATCAGGGTCTAGGCCCTTCCTCTTCAGAGGAGGGCTATGTGTATGCCTTGTGCACTTTTTGTGTGTCTCACGTTTTGCGTGTGTGCTCTTTTTTATGCACCGGGTGTAAGTCTTTGGAGTGTGTTTCACACATCACGGGCTAAATAAAAAGGAAAGATCTAAATAGGAGAATCAGAACCTCCTTCCTCCTGCTGGTAATCCCTCTAGTGATAGAAAAATCTAAATAGGAGAATCAGAACCTCCTTCCTCCTGCTGGTAATCCCTCTAGTGATATAAAGATCTAAATAGGAGAAACAGAACCTCCTTCCTCCTGCTGGTGATCCCTCTAGTGATATAAAGATCTAAATAGGAGAAACAGAACCTCCTTCCTCCTGCTGGTGATCCCTCTAGTGATATAAAGATCTAAATAGGAGAATCAGAACCTCCTTCCTCCTGCTGGTGATCCCTCTAGTGATATAAAGATCTAAATAGGGGAATCAGAACCTCCTTCCTCCTGCTGGTAATCCCTCTAGTGATATAAAGATCTAAATAGGAGAATCAGAAACTCCTTCTTCCTACTGGTGATCCCTCTAGTGATATAAAGATCTAAATAGGAGAATCAGAACCTCCTTCCTCCTGCTGGTGATCCCTCTAGTGATATAACGATCTAAATAGGGGAATCAGAACCTCCTTCCTCCTGTTGGTGATCCCTCTAGGGATGCATCCTAGAATTCTATTCACTTTCCCCACTGCCTGGTCATACTGTTTGCTCATTTTGCAATCATCTGAGATAAGTACCCCCAAATCTTTTTCCTCTGTAGTGCTGGCTAACTCTGTATCCCCAATGTTGTACTCTTATCAGGGGAATCTTTTCCCCTAGGTACATTATTTTACATTTAGAAACACTGGACTGCAGTTCAATGTCAAAATCCTCCCCAGTTTATTCATCTATTTATGTTTATTAGAAGACAGTCCAGGAGATTGTCAGAAAAGCACAGTTTTTCTATTTGAGGAAAAACAAAAGAACAACTTTTCCATTGAGAATGTAGATTTTCTCCCCGTAGCAGAAGGACTTTTGAATGTCACGCCTTGTTCATTTTCTAATGCTCTGCAGGTCTTTACTGTCCATGCACCGTGAGCAGAGGATCAGGATATGTGCTCATTTGTACACAGAATCATTCAAATTGATTAACATCAGAGACATCTTGTGGTCACTTGTGTAATATCAGCCAACCAAACTAAATCCTCATGCATGGAGTAGGTATTATATGAGGCTGAAATATTTCATGCAGATTTGTAGGGCAGGAAGAGAAAAGCTTAAATCATTTTTATACAGCTGGCAGGAATAATTGATGCTGTTGCTGATCTGTTCTAATAGAAGAGCTGACTAGCTAACTGCAATGTAAGTACGTGTGCACGTATAAAGAAAGTCTTTAATAAAAGAAAGCCTGTCACCTAAAAAATACAACTTGAATAAGAAATAATCCAGAAATGACACTGATTTATTGGTTTAAAATATTACCAATTATCCAAAGTATCCACAACTCCACACAGCTTCTGTCCATCTTTTCAGAGTGTCAGGTGCTGGCACACAACATTGTAGGATGCAGTGTGGCATGCAGCCAAGTGCCAGATAACAATATAATGCTGTGAAGCAGTGTTAATGTACATAGTCTGCTGCACCATTCACATCCTAGAGGTTGCAGGCAATGTACTGGCAGATATGCCGTTTGATGCGTGTGCTTTTACTGAGCTATAGAGTTCAATGCACACTACTGGAAATATTGAAAATAAAAGGAGTTAAACTGCCGATTGACATTGTTGACTGTTCAGCATCGGCAATATAAATTTAGAAAGTAAAATATAGCATAGGGGTGCAAAATCTGGTGCAGCTCTGCATAGAAACCAATCAGCTTCCATTTTTTTGCCAGAGCTTAATTGAACCAACTTAAGTTAGAAGTTGATTTTGCACTCTTCCATTTTAATAAATCAACCCGTATATGTGTATAAGTCACACAGCCAGTATTACAGTATGATTTTTTGCCTCATTTGTGATAGATTTACTTTAAAACATAAGTTCACCTTTGTACTTTAAAAAAAAAAAAAAAAATATGCTGCTAGACTTCATTTCATTTTTCAATTGTGTCTTGTAATATTTTAAAACTACTTATGTAGTTAGGCACTTACAAGATTTTTCTGGTTCAAATATCCAGTTGGCAAAACCAGTTTTCTACTTTTGGCAGTTACAATAAAGTTGCGATTTCAGTGCCTTTTTTGTATTTATCACCCACAGAATCAGCAAAAGAATAAGAAAACAAAACAATGGTCAGTACACAATTGAAGAAAACTAGTAAAAGGAGAGAAAATAGATATTACTGAAAATGAAGCATACAGTATGTAAACGATTTGTTATACAAGAATAGTAGAAAGGTGAACTTGAACATTCAATTCAAAAGTTCTCTTTCCTGATTCAAGTCCAGTTCCAAGTACTCCCATATCTGAAAAAATATATATATTTTTTTGCCAGTGTGACAAAGATTTAAATTGGAATGTTCATTTTAAGCATCCCCGCCAGTGTGAAATGGCTAGTCCCATCTCTGTAAACTAATACATTTGGAATACAACTTATTTTTTTTTTTAAAAACATCAGACTGGTTGGATATCCAGATGAAAATAGAAGAAGGAAAGCCTAAAAAAGAAAACTAAAAGATATCATATCTAAGAATTGGTAAGCTGCAAATAAATAAATGTTTTGGATTCAATACTGCTGTAGGGTAAACTTGAGTTAGTCTAAAGGTAAAAAAATAAAGACTTTTATTTAAAAAAAAAAAACTTTTTAAAATTCTGCATGTGTGGTATTTTTTAAATGTATGCTACAACATGAAATAAAACAGTGAAATAAAGTGAAAGAAATATCATATAAGCGGTATAAAAAATTTTAAACATTTGCCAAAAAATATATATCTGAAAGAGGTTGAAGCCTTTCCCTATCTCAGCTTTTTTCAACCAGGGTGCCGCGGCACCCTGGGGTGCCTTCTGGGTTCTTTAGGGGTACCTTGGCAAAATGCCTTAAAGTTGCCCCAAATTGACAAAAAATTGTCAATAATTTGGTGGGTGGATCAAGCCTATCTTTTTTGTTACAGAGACAGGATTTTATTGTGCAGCATTACAACCTTGAGCAGTGTGTGGACCTGCCGCTGGTGTCTTAACAATTGATGATGTCATAGGTTGATAAGAAGGACTTCCTTGTTTGCCCCTTCCCTTCCCCTCTCCGTCATTACTGGGGTCATGTTAGATAAATGAGGGAGAGAACTTGAGGGGGAAGAGAAGCGCTGAAATACCAGTCAGCAGCAGTGTACGAGGGTTACAAGTGTGTTGGGTGTCCCACATTTGTGGATGCTGCTGTGATATGTAAAACTATTAGTTTGGTTTGTTACATTTAGGAATGGAATGCCTTGAGACTATGCAGAATTTTAAAGGATACCTTGACTGAAAAAAAGGTTTAGAAACTAAAGAAAAGAAATTGTAATTAGTAAATAGTACCTAAAATGTAATATGTAAATAGTAGCTCAGAAAGCTACAATCTATCAATGTTTGTTTTCATTCTTAGCAGTTTCTGCTGATTAGTGCTGAAATAGCTGCTAATAGTAGCTCGAATACACAGGCCAGGACCTCAGCTGTCAAACTAACAGCAGGTCCCAGAAACTACATACAGGAAAAGGTTGGGCAGTATTGGACTCTCGAAAGAACCAGGCACAACCAGGTTAACAGCTTCTGTGTCACAGATCTGGAACAAGTAAAACTATAGCTCCGGATCTGCATACTTGTTTTGGGTCATTTACAGAGAATATTGGAACCAGTATATCATTATAACCAGGCTACTAGCATTTTTAGAAGGAGGTTAAAATTATGCAAGTGCATACATTTCCCTTAATTCATGGCTCCTGTAATGTGTCTGAATATTTCAACTCAATGTATGCGCAAATGAAAATATGAAAAGTCACCGTTATCCTCATTCTGGATGCACAGATGTTCAACAATAAAGCTACAGAGATAATAAGTCAAATACACTATTATCTACTAAGACATCACATGAGATATAAACTAGCCAGGTTATTGACGAGGAACAAGTATTGTGTTTATCTAGCAACCAGCAAAAGCACTTGTATTTTGGAGAAAAGATTGCCTAATATCCTTCAATTGCAGAGGAGGCTGGCAGGAAAAGTGAAGTTAAGATCTCAAATGTGACTGCTCACAAAGAGATTTGATGGCAAAATCATTCAAATTGGTAGAATAGAAAGTCTGTGTCACTAAAGCTACATTAACCTTCTGCTGGCATCTGCTTAGAGAATGAATAAATATTGTATTTCTCATTACATTAGAGGAAGTACAGTTCTGAATCTGGCTCATAGAGGAACTACAATGGCTTTAGATGAATTCCATTTTAGTTGCTTTTTTTAGGTTCATAGATTTTCAAACTGTTGTTTTATATGTTTGCACAATGTTTGTTTTAGAAATAAGTGTATAATATATGACAAAGGATTGCCAAAGCTCTAGAGCAGGGGTCTTCAAACTATGGCCCTCCAGTTGTTCGGGAACTACATATCCCATCATGCTTAGTCATGTCTGTCAATGTCAGAATTTTACAATGCCTCATGAGATGTGTAGTTCCGCAACAGCTGGAGGGTCGTAGTTTGATGCATCAAAGCAGCAGCTCTATTTGTCTGATTGAAAACCCAAGGCTCAGCCTTCTGGCAAGGGATGAAACTCTTCTCTGATGACTCATTAAGGATGTGTCAGGAAGGCCAAGTCAGACCACATAGCTAGATTTTTGCACAAACACCTGTGCATACATGTGTGCAAAGTTCTACTGACAGAATTGTGCACAACCGAACATCTGTGTGTAGGTAAATCAATGTGCCCGTCTTGTGGCGCGTGCATGGGCATGCTTGCCTGCTTATTGAAAATCATAGTGTCAAGTGGGCTATTTAAGGTAGAGATCTTCAAGACTCCGGTACTGATTGATATTCATCTATATTCTGTGACATGCAATTCTGCATGTGATTCTTATCTTCCATTACTAACCAGTTTTTTTCCCTGACCCTTCTGAGGTTTTCCCAGTCTGCTTACTACTACTGTGATGGCTCTGGCTTGTGCCTGACTATGCCTCCTGCCTGCTACCCTGGTACCTTGCTGCCCACAAATTGCTGACCCAGCCTAATCCTGAATTAGTCTCTGCCACTGTACTGGTGCCAAATCACCCAACTGTTGCTTAAGTTGAGCCAATTTAACTTGAACTTAACCTCCAGCAAAGAGAATACAGCGTTTACTAGCTGTAGTGATAACAGTGGCATCATCATCCTCTCCTACACTTTCAGTCCCACTACCCAGGGGTGCTTGGACTTGAGAAGCAAGAGAGTACATCTTTGTCATCTCAGGCTCCTATCAAAGTATGTGATAGGTTGATTTACTAAAGAAGTAAAGGCTTTACACCTAAAAAAGTAAAGGGTGTGTTCACAATGTAAAGCTGTGTACACTTTAGGTTTTCAGTCTTTTGTGAGATATATTCAAAAGCAGGACCAGGTACTCAAAGTGAACATAGCTTCACCTTAATTATGAATATACATACTGCAACATAACTATTCACTTTCCAAAGTGAACAGACACTACTCTCTTAATAAATTAACCGTGATGAACTCTGTAAATGATGGGGCTATTTGAAACACAGGTAAAAAACAAGTTATGCTAACGATGTGAAAAGAGCTCCATCAGCTGGCTGGATAGAAGTCTACATGATTAAAATATACAACATTTAATATTTAACTAAGAAAGAAAATATATACATTTAAAATGCTTATTGTATCCCAGTAAGAAAGACAGAAAGAAACTATGGAAAGATGCAAGGAAGAAAGAAAGTAAGGATGCCAGGAAGAAAAGAAGGAAGGACGAAATCACAATTCTTTCCCTTTAAAAGACCCTGTCATAAAATTGATTTTATTTTAGAAATGAGTAAAAATATATTTTTTTAAAGGCAGTTTTCATTAAAATAATGAATGTTTACATGTATATAAAAAAAAAAAATCTGTTTGAAGAGATCTAATAATAAAGTTGAATTTCTTTCTAGAAACTAGTACAAATATTCTTTTTTCAGATATGCTAATTTTTAATAAAATTACTGAACATTTATACATTTATATTTTTTTCCCATGTTTGTTGTACTTCCTGTGAGAATTCTCACAACTTCTAGCTCTTCGCCTAGGGGAAGACTACTGGGGGCTCAGTCCAGTACAAATATGTGTGCAAAGGTGTGTTAGGATAAACCAGGATCTCTAGGACAACAACAATCTTTCACTATGGCCACAATCATTTTCTATAACCCACAGGAAACTGTTCATGCCATAAAAGAGCCAATAGGCCAAAAATTCCTGTCTTCCCCTGTCACTACCAATTCCTGCACAACGAAAAACCTCCTATTTTGCATCTCTGTCTGTTATCAGAATTTACACTGTAATTTATGGGACTGCACACATGAAGGTCTAATGATGAATGGCTGCACTGAGTGGACTGGGCTTTCTGTTTATATATCCGTTAAGAGATGGGTAAAAAGGGAGAACTTCTCAAGGAATCCTAGTGATTTATTGTGCCTTATTAAAAGCTTCCTTTGGTTATCCTTTGCTACAGGTTAAGTTTTGGGAATTTTCCTCAAATAAAATAGCTGCCCTAAATTCTAAGTCATTGAAATTTTTAAAGCACTGCTGCAAGGTGAAAAAAATCCTGAAAACATGACCTGATGGGGGTACTTAAAGAAGGACTGCAGTCTGCTTAAAAAAATTGTAATAAAAACATTGTTGCCATTCTGAAGCGTCCCTCCAACCACTTTGCATATTATTTTATAAATACTGGGATTCTGTACTTGCCAAATATGCTGCAGAATTCTCCCTCCACTAAGTTTGGCTGCAACCATTTTAACTGTGTGCAGCTGAAGCTGCTGCCAGTTCACTTCCTGGATTTACAACGAGGCACACAGACACACACACACATATACAGAAACACACACATATATACAGAGAGACACATTCACACCACTGCTTGACTGCCTGCACATTTCTCCTCTCTTGATGAATACCCATGGATCTCTGCAGCCTCCTGTTATCTCTGCCCTCACCCAGCCCCCTCCAGCTCTGCAGCTCTCATTGGCCCTCCTATGACTCACCCCTCCTCCCTAGCTGGCAAATTCTCACGAAAGTGAAAGAGCTGTGCATTATGTCATTAGCCTAGGTTTAAAGATCAGACAAGAAATAGGAAGTAGGCTGTATAAGGTATTTACTGGCAGAAAAAAAAAATGCTTTTCTATCCAAAATTAAAACAACAAGGGCAGAGTATTTATTAGATTGAAAGATGAAAAATGACTAAGGACTGGCGTTGGAAACCACTGCTCTAATCGCAACAAATAAACAAAGTGAGTTTATCTCAATTGTTTTACCACAGTTCTTAAGTGATACAGTGCTGGAAGAATTATTCCAGGAAAAATATGAGTAGTTAAAACAGCTACCACGTGTTAAACTTCATACACAGCTTATTTTAATTAAAACAGGAACTTAAATTTTAATCAGCACTCCAGGCAAATAACTAAGTATACAGACAATGGTAATATGTGGTAAGTGTTTTACTTTTCCAGGTATTTGCAATTCTGTTGAGCCACCTTTGCCTTGCTACATAGCCAAGAAGAAGATCCTAATACTAATAACTGGTTCATCTTTACAATTTTCTGAATCGTTCTACTTATTAGACAAAGGTGATCATGCTGATTCATTGTTCAGTGGTCAGTGATGAAGAAGTGATACTAGAAACTGAGAAGTTGGCTGAACAGAACTAAAAATCTTAGGGTAGGTGGTACAGAATACATATTTATTTTAGTTGACTGATTAGCGGTTTGCCTGGGGTTCCTCTTTAAAGAAATCAATAATATCCAAACAGGAAATATTATCAGTGTGAATGGCAGAATTGATAGAACTGCCATCAAATTACAAACTCATTACTGTTATTTCCTCGAGGATCTCTCTTTAATGCTAAGTGAACAATGTAGATATTAAAACTGCTGGGGAAAAACAAGCTTTTTTTCTCTTATTCCTAATTGCTTTCTCCAGCGAAGGGAATTCATTGACACCCTTCAAATTATCATATGAGATTTATGGCATGTGGTAATCAAATGGACTGTAGAAAATACAATAGAACATATGGCGCAAAAAATCATGTGGGCATAATTAAAATGACTTAAGTTCTATTCCATTTTGATATTCCTAAAGTACACAGATTTAAAGCAGCCAGATGGTGTAATTTGTTATGCAAAGCGATTCTTGCTATCAAACTGCAGTTGTGTTGCTCCAGTCAGAAAGTAAACAAGTGGAGATAAATATTTGGCGATTACCCAAACATAAGCTATTTTAAACAAAAAAGCAATACAATAGTAAAAAGATTAATAAAAGGAAACCCTCTCTGCAAGCTCAAGGGTAAATCCACCCAAAACTGATTTCTTACTCAAACGGGTAAGTAAGGTTTGTGACAATCATGGCTGGTGGGGTTTTGGGGGAGCCATGGGTGATGAAACCATGTTTTTCCACTAAAAACTAAACATTTAAACAAGAATCTGATTTAAAAGGAAGGACAAGGTTTGCTCTTAAAATGACAAGTTATTGAAAACCTTAAATACAATTAAAATGTATTAAAAGCTAAGATTTTTTATTTTAGTTTTGGATAGACAACTGAGATATACCACCTCTAACGTGTTTTACCTACCTGTATGATTAAGCCTGACAGGGTGAAACACGTTACAGGGTCAGTCTGGTTAAAGTCATTCAAAATGTAATGCTTTATCTAATAAAGAATGTGAAAGGAAGTGACCATACCAGAGTGTTACAATTTCATTGCTTATAGCATTCGATGGAATGGAAACGGGCTCCAGTAACTGCCCTGGTAGTTTCTTGACAGAAGTGCATTTTGGCACATGGGCTGGCAATTTCTCACCTCTCTGGCCACAATGCCAGTCTAGAATGTCTTCCTGGGGTATTCATCTAGGAGGAGGGTCCTCCCTTGGTCTTGTGATATTTACCACTATACCTTGGATTCAGTTTATGATTAAGGCTGTCTGTTAAGAAGCTTCCATTGTGCCACCACAAAATATTTTGCACCCTCTCCCCTTTTCCTGGGAGGTTCTGGGTATTCCCTCATTGGATGCAGCAATATATACTCACCAGCGACTTTATTAGGTACACCTTGCTAGTACCGGGTTGGACCCACTTTTGCCTTTAGAACTGCCCTAATTCTTCGTGGCATAGATTCAAAAAGGTTTTGGAAACATTCCTCAGAGATTTTGGCTCATATTGACATGACAGCATCATGCAGTTGCTGTAGATTTGTCAGCTGCACATTCAGGATTCGAATCTCTCGTTCCACTACATCCCAAAGGTGCTCTATTGCATTCAGATCTGGTGACTGTGAAGGCCATTGGAGTACATTGAACTCATTGTCATGTTCGTGAAAACAGTTTGAGATGATTTAAGCTTTGTGACATGGTACAATGTAGTCATAAAGGGATAGACATGGTCAGCAACAAGACTCAGGTAGACCGTGGCATTTAAACAATGCTCAATTAGTACTAAGGAGCCCAAATTGTGCCAAGAAAATATCCCCCATGCCAGTACATCACCACAACCACCAGCGTGAACAGTTGCATAGTTACACAGTTAGAAGGGTTGAAAAAAGACACCAGTCCATCCAGTCCAACCTATGATGAGTGTGTGTATGAGTGTTTATGTCAATAGTACATTGTATACTCCTGCATGTTGTAGTCGTTAAGGTGCCCATCTAATAATTTGAAACTATCAATGCTCCCCACTGACACTACTGCTTGTGGAAGAAAATTCTGCATCCTTACCTCTCTGACGGTATAGAACCCTTTACACAATTTAAGGTTAAACCACTCTTCTTCTAATTTTAGCGAATGGCCGTGAGTCTTTTTATATTCTCTTTTACTGTATAGTGTGTTCCCTATGCTAGGGTTGCCAGTACGGTATTTGTACATTTAAATCATATCCCCTCTCAAGCGTCTCTTCTCCAGAGAGAATAAGTTCAATGATTGTAATCTTTCCTCATAGCTGAGATCATTCAGTCCCTTTATTAGCTTTGTTGCCCTTCTCTGGACTCTCTCCAGTTCCAGCACATCCTTCTTGAGGACCGGTGCCCAGAACTGGATGGCATACTCGAGATGCGGCCAGACCAGTCTTGTAGAGTCGGAGAATTATCATTTTATCTCTGGAGTGAATCCCCTTTTTAATACATGCCAGTATTCTGTTGGCTTTGCTTGCAGCAGCCTCACATTGCATCCCATTGCTGAGCTTGTCGTCTACTAGGACCCCCAGGTCCTTTTCCATCTTCGATTCTCCCAATGGCTCCCCCCCCTAGTGAGTAACTTGTGTTTGTAATTCTGGCACCCAAATGCATTACCTTACATTTTTCAACATTAAACCTCATTTGCCACGTAGAGGCTCACCCCATTATTTTGTTCAGCTCTTCTTGTAAGGTTTCCACATCCTGCGTAGAAGTTGTTGCCCTGCTTAATTTAGTATCATCCGCAAATACAGAGATTGAGCTGTTTATCCCATCCTCTAGGTCGTTGATACAAGGCAGGAGGGATCCATGCTTTCATGTGGTTTATGCCAAATTCTGACCCTACCATCTGAATGTCGCAGCTGAAATTGGGACTTATGAAACCAGGCAATATATTTCCAATCTTCTATTGTCGAAATTTGGTGAGCCTGTGCAAATTTTAGCCTCAGTTTCCTGTTCTTAGCTGACAGGAGTGTCAACCATTGTGGTTACTGCTGCTGTAGCCCATCTGCTTTAAAGTTTAATGTGTTGTGCGTTCAGAGATGGTATTCTGCATATCTTGGTTGTAGTAAGTGGTTATTTGAGTTATTGTTGCCTTTCTATTATCTCGAACCAGTCTGCCCATTCTCCTCTGACCTTTGACATCAACAAGGCATTTTCGTCCACACAACTGCCGCTCACTGAATATTTTCTCTTTTTCTGAAGACTCTCTGTAAACCCTAAAGATAGTTGTGCGTGAAAATCCTAGTAGATCGGCTCTGTTTGTCTGAGGCTCTGTTTATCTGACTGAATAATAATAAAATCTATATAAAAGAAAATCCCAGTAGACCAGCAGTTTTTTAAATACTCAGACCAGCCCGTCTGGCACAAATAACCATGCCACATTCAAAGTCATTTATATCCCCTTTCTTCCCCATTCTAATGCTCGGTATCAACTTCAATAAGTCATCTTTAGCATGTCAAGATGCCTAAGTGTATTGAGTTGATGCCATGGGATTGGCTGATTAGCAATTTGGGTTACCAAGCAATTAAACAGGTGTATCTAATAGAGTGGCTGGTGAGTGTACATACATCGTTATATAAATGTCTATATGGTCTCCTGATGAAGCAATCAGGCTGCAAAATGCGTTGAGACTGTTGACTTTCTTTCTGCATTTCTGTCCCTGTTTAGTCACATTGTAATGTTTTAATAGTTGGATGGGTATGTCTGGCTCGCAGTCTCCGCTCTAATTCATCCTAAATGTGTTCTATCAGGTTGAGGTCAGGACTCTGTGCAGGCCAGTCAGGTAACTCCACCCCAAACTTGCTCATCCATGTCTTAATGGACCTTGTTTTTGCACTAGTGCTCAGTCATGTTGGAACAGGAAGGGGCCATCCTCAAATTGTTCCCACAAAGCATTAAATTGTCCAAAATGTGTTTGCATGATGACGCTTTAAGAGTTCCCTTCACTGGAACTAAGGGACCAAGCCCAATCCCTGAAGAACAACCCCACATCACAATTCCCTCTCCAACAAATGATTTTGACCAGTGCACAAAGCAAGGTCCATAAAGACATGAATGAGCGAGTTTGGGGTGAAGGTACTTGACTGGCCTGCAGAGATCCTGACCTCAACCCAATAGAACACCTTTGGAGTGAGTTAGAGTGGAGACTGTGAGCCAGGCCTTCTTGTCCAACATCAGTGCCTGACCTCACAAATGCACTTCTGGAATAATGGTCAAACATTCCCATAGACACACTCCTAAACCTAGTGGACAGCCTTTCCAGAAGAGTTAAAGCTGTTATAGCTGCTAAGGGTGGGCCAACTCAATATTGAACCCTATGGACTAAGACTGGGATGCCACTAAAGTTCATGTGCGTGTAAAGGCAGACTTCCCAATACTGTTGACAATATAGTGTATATGGTATATTGGGCTTAGTAGGAATAGTGCTCTCCCAGGGAAATCCATTTCATATTTACTTGTTTTTACATCTTGGTTCTACATAACCTTTTATTAACTATGATGAAAAAAAAATCTTATGTTTTAGAATTTGCATGTTTGCGTTTTTTTTCTGTTTTGGTTTCATACTTTGGATGTGGTACCAAATGTAGCAAACTGTATTCCTCACTTTTTGCTCTGAAATGGGCATCAGTAACTGTCACCTGGTGTGCCCACAGCGGGGAAATTTGCATGCACCTTCAATCCAGTTTCAGTTTTTACCAGAACATAGACAGAGGAGAAATGTTTAAATGGGGACACTTTTCCAAGAAAATAACACAGTAGACTATCTCTCCTTCTAACTAAAAATTAGTAAAAACTACTTTTGTAGACACACAGCACTGCACAGGAGGCAGGGATGAATTTCAGCTTGAGCTACTGAGCTCAGTAAGTAACAAGCTTTTTAAGTAAGGGAGACAAAGATAGGTAAATGTGGGAAATCATTGAAATCATTGTATCTGTTGCTGGGTGGATAGATGAGCATGTACAGTTTGGGCAGATAAGCTGACTGCATAGTAATCAACTGTACAAACAAAGCTGATTGCTGCACAAAACAAATTAAACAATCAATCAATGATTAAGGGAATTATTATTATTATTTATCACTGAAAATCAGATGAAGACTAAAAAAACTTTACTCTTTATCGAATGCAATGTTCAATTTTCTTATGATTTTGGTTAAAACTAGACATGTGCAATTTGTTCTTTTTCCGAATAAAAATTTGGACATCATTTTTGTTATTCGGAGATTCAGATGTATCCAAATCTCTGAATCACAATCGTAGCAAATTTCAATAAATCCGAAATGAATCATAACAAATTAATTTGTATTTTTCTGTTTCATTCAGACCTTCTGTTAATGTTTGAAGCATCCATTTCGTTTTTATGTAGCATTAACATTTTTCATTATTATAAAAAAAATGTACTACACATGAAGTAGAAACATATTTAAAAAAATATGGAAGATAATTTCTACTTACTCCTACTTATTGTAATTGGTTTGGATGGAGATGGATCCATCAGAATCTCGGAATCATAACCTAACCATTCCTTATGTTATGTTTAAGAGATTTTGATGGATCCGCCTCCATCCAACCCAAATAGAGTGCATAAGTAATCTCATGAAAAAACAAACAAACACATTAAGAGCTGGTTCACATTAGCGCTCCCTCGCGGGTCCATTGACCGCTACAGAACCCGTTCTAATAGGAGCAACACAAGTCGCTCCGACTTAGAAAAAGGGTCCTGTACTATTTCGGGGCGACCTCGGAGCGACTTGCATAGACTTCCATTATGTGAAGTCCCTGCAAGTCGCTCCGAAGTCGTAGTGCAATGTAATGCACAAGTCGCCCCCAAAGTAGTAAGGAGTCGTGTCGCCTCAGTGTGAACTGGCTCTAAAACAAATTTAGCCAATGTTCCAAAATAACTTCCAAAATTAGAATTGCTTCTGAACAACGAATATAAGAAATTAATCCCAATTTACAAAAGGAATCCAAATATACAAAACTAATTCCGAAAAAAAAAAAAAACATTCTAACACAGCGTTTTTTAACCAGGGTTCCATTGAGCCCCTCCAAAGGCTACTAGGGGTTTCTTGCCCATTGAGAAAATTCTGCCTCAGATAGGAAAATAAGTTTTCACTTGGTTTTTCTGTAAGGGGGTCATTCTTCTCAATGAGCACAAATGTAAGGAGCATTCTTCCCATTGACCAGCACACTCATGTATCATGAGTTGTAGATATAGTCATTTTTAGCAGGGGACTCCTTGAAACTGGAAAATTATTTTTAAGGGTTCCTCTGTGTTGAAAAGGTTGAGAAAAGCTATTCTAACATAATGTATAGGACGACGAAACAAAATGATTAAATTAACAAATTAATCTGAAACTAAACAAATTATTCCATTGTGCACATCTCTAGTTAAAGCGATGTTCCAGCATCCCCCTCCAAAAATTAAAAGTCATCAGCTACACATACTGTAGCTGCTGATTTTTAATATTAGGACACTTACCTGTCCTGGAGTCCAGCGATGTCAGCATCGCAGCCGATATTTCCATCGGCTGTCGGGTGCTGCCACCGCCATTGCCGGTGAGGGAACCCGGCAGTGAAGCCTTGTGGCTTCAGGGGCGGAGCCCCTAATGCACATGCGCGAAGTGCGCAGCACATTCAGATTGGCTCGGCGTGGGGAAGGAGGAGGGGGCCAAACTTCTGAGGGACAGCGCCGCAGCGCCGTCTCCCGGAAGTGGGAAAGGGTACCTGTCAAAAACAGGTACCGTTCCCCCCTCAAAGGTGCTAAATGTGGTACCGGAGGGGGGGAGGAAGCAAATGAGTAGAGGTTCTACTTTTGGGTGGAACACCGCTTTAACACAGATGTGCTTTTGAACCCAAGTTTTTTATTTTTGTTGTGGATAAAGTGGATATTAGTTATAAGCTTTTTTCATGTTTTTATTCTTGTCTTTCTAACCCTTTATCTTTTTTTATTTTTTTTTATTTTATTTTTTATTTTATTAAAAGTGTAAAGTGGCAACTCCATTCAGGTCTTTGAATAGTAACACAGTGCCCTGCAGTGGCATCTAGTGTGCTGCAGAAAAATACAGACATGTCTGCATTTTTCCGCAAAGCACATCAGCGCTGTGATCTGAACAAGGCCTGCGGAAAACAACTGTTTTCTACATGCCCTAGTGGTGACCTGCATTGATCCAGTGCAGAGAAACGCAGGGCACTACAGTATGAACAAGTCCTAAGAAAGTCAATATAGCAACATCACTCTCTATTACTCAAAAAAATAGGTT
Source organism: Pelophylax lessonae (assembly GCF_965119305.1). Classification (NCBI taxonomy): domain Eukaryota; kingdom Metazoa; phylum Chordata; class Amphibia; order Anura; family Ranidae; genus Pelophylax; species Pelophylax lessonae. The sequence goes on along the minus strand of NC_138772.1, from coordinate 426,351,369 downwards.
AGTTTAAAAAGAAGGAGAGGAGTTTTCCCATCATCACCAAGCAAAATAAATGCATAAATATAGCATATTGGCATTAATAACAATATTATCTACTGTTTTCCAGACAACATTATGGCCACATAGCTCTAAAATTATTTTGCCATTATCTCCTTGTACCGGAATTTACAGGTACCTTTGTTATATAGCATATCGCTTGCTCAGTACTGAAACTTTAGCAGGAGGTTGAAGAATATACCCTGTCATCTTGAATAACACATTTGGTGATGTAAAAGGAATGTGATCAGGATGGAAATTGCAGAAAAGTAAGGACCGAATACTCCTTCAGGAATACAGCACAAAGCTGAATTTCCCTCCATTCTTCGGTACAGAAAGGACTTAACCTGCTTAGGCAGTCAATGCGGAGGGGAGAATATAAAGCACGACTGTGCTATGTTATTATCCCTGTGCTAGCTCCCCAATCCTTCATGGCAATAAGGCTGCTATTGTTCTGTAATCCAGGCTGCCAGACGACACAGCTTTCATAAGCAATAAAAAAAAGGGCCGTGCAGACTTTCAGGACCCAAAGTATTTGTCAGGGGGCGGCACAGACAAAATATGACATATTCTCAGAGATTAAACCTCCGGTGAGAATTATGGCCTTTTTCCCACATTATCATTGTCAGACTAGACTCATGATACAATCCTATTTATAAGCAGATGGAATATGTGTAGGAAGGAGTTATAGAAAAAAATGGTTGTGCTGTCTGGAATAAGAATGCATATTTGTTAAATCTTACCCTTCTAAGATTCCATTCAGGATAATCCCCAGTTCCATCATGTTCAAGCCTAATCTTGTATAATTTTCCTATGTCCTCAATTTCTACCTATTAAGGTAAAATCGTGGGTATTAGTTTTGAGCTGTAGCCCGTAAATACATTCAAGAACATAATAAATAAAGAAAACATTGGGGTTGATTTGCTAAAACCGGAGAGTGCCAAATCTGGTGCCAAATGCATAGAAACCAATCAGGTACCCCTATGTCGATTCGCACAGCCGAGCCAGCCTGCCGCAGTAAGGGGAGTCGGCAAGTGATTAAATAAATTGAAGTTGTAAACTGATTGACTACCATGCGCAGTTGCACCCGATTTCACACACTCCAGTTTTATTAAATCATCCCCAGTATTTATTGGTAGATATTAAATTAAAGTAAAACAAAAAATATCCTTGCACCACTCCAGTAAATTATATAAAACTATGTTATTACTATACATAAATAAAAAATTATATGTAAGTAATACTATACAAAGGGCATTAAGATTATAATAGGGAAAGTTTACATGTTGGTGCACAAGGCAAATTAGGATAGAGTTGTGGATGGAAAAAATGTCCCCTATCAGGTGATGTAAAGGATGCTGCTTATACCAATCCTCCAGTCCGTTACAGCAGCCTCCGACAGCTTCTTCCAATGTGCTTATGTCACTTGGAACTCCGCCCTACTTGTTACATCTCACAACTTCATCAGTGGCATCTTCCATATGGGGTTCACTATTAAAAGGGTCAATTCTAATCTAAGAAGGGGGTAATCGGATACAAAGAGGTCTGTTTATAAGGCAGAATCAATCACTGCCATTTAAAACACATGGATCTGGATGTTTTTCCAACGAGAATAAATCAAATTAAGACTGGTTTGGAGCACTTCAATATATGTGGTTGCTACTGAGGATATCATTAGAAAGATTTATATGACACTTATTGTGGATCTAGCCCCTATTGGCTAGTGCACGTGAATGCACTGATTTGTGCACAGTGTATACATTATGACTGTCACTGTTTTTATGTTTATTTGTCTTTTTGTATACTTTTCACTGCACATATTATATACTGTGCACAGATTCTTGTAATTGGATTGGATATACTGTAGATAGGAAAAGTGTTGCTGCTTATATATGTGTTTTGTATTTTTTTTGCCCCTGAGGAAGTCTTGAGATGTAACGCATAGGGCAGTTACAAGTGACATAAGCAGAGGAGGCATTTGTGCGAGAGGCAGTAGGATTGAAATGAGCAGTTTCTTTTACACTATGTGATCTATTACACTATCTACACTACATGAGTGTATATTGCTTTTACTGGTTATCAAATGCTTGTTTTTCTGAAAAGCACTCTGGTTTGCCTTATGTTCTGCCTTTGTGGGGTTAATACTGGGAAGAATTAATCTGAACTGGGGCCTCTGATGTGATTAAAACCCATGAGTAAGGAAATCACTTTTTTACTATTATTATTATTTCTTTATTATAAAGAGCTACATTGAATACTTTGAGTAACTGCCTTTCTAGCCTACAGATTATAGGAGAACTGCTCTGCAAGGGGTTCTGCATAACAGCACTGACCGTGACTCCTGATACACAGAGCAGGGCTAAATGAAACCAGTCTTATGGTTAACAATGTGAAATGCATGTCAATGTATAAAAACATGCATTCACATGCAATTCATTTCATTCATGTGTGTTTTTACATTTTGTAGAGATTTCCTCTAATTTACTATCTGCAGCACAGGACACTTGACAGTAAAACATAAACTTACAGGAGTTTTAACCCTACCTTACTAGTCTAGCAAAAAGAGTTTTGCTAACATACACTTTAAAGGAAACCTATCAGACTTGAAATATGTTAGCTGCCATTGCAGACCTTTCTTTAAAAATGCTTGTAGCCATTTTTAATTCTTTAACCACTTGTCTACTGGGCACTTAAACACCCTTACTGCCCAGGCCAATTTTCAGCTTTCAGCGCTGTCGCACTTTGAATGAGAATTGCACAGTCATGCAACACGGTACCCAAATTAAATGTTTATCATTTTTTTCAAACAAATAGAGCTTTCTTTTGGTGGTATTTAATCACTACTGGGGTTTTTAGTCAAAAAAAGACTGATAATTTTGAAAAAAACAAGAAACTGTTTTTATAGTTTGCAGGTAATTTTTCTCCTTCATTGATGTGCACTGATAAGGGCAGCGGCACTGATGGGCCCTGATAGGCACTGGTAGGCTGCACTGATGGGCGCTGATAGGCTGCACTGATGGGCACTGATAAGGCGGCACTGATAAGGTGGCACTGATGGGGGGCACTGATGGGGGGCACTGAAGGGCACTGGTAGGTGGCGCTGAAGAGCACTTATAGGCAGCACTCATGGGCACTGATGGGCACTAGAAGGTGGCACTAATGGGCAATGATAGGCACTGGTAGGGGACACATGATGGGGCACTGATAGGTGGCACTGGTGAGTGCTGATAGGTGACACTGGTAGGTGGCACTGGGGGGCATTGGTAGGTGGCACTAGTGGGCACTGGCAGATGGCACTGATGGGCACTGGTAGGCGCTGGTGGGCACTGGTAGGTGACACTGGTGGGCACTGGTGGGTGACACTGGTTGGCACTAGTAGGTGGCACTGGGGGCACAAATCATCCCTCTCCTCTTCGGGGACCGATGTTCCTCTGACAGCAGCCGGCGATTGCTGTTTTCTTCTCCTCACGCTGTTTACTTTACATGATCAGCTGTCATTGGCTGACAGCTGATCACGTGGTAAGGGGGGGGGGTCGCCCCCCATTCTCCGATCTGTGATCAGGCAAGTCTCATGGACTCGCTGATTACAGAGCGAGCCGGGCGCGCTCCGTAGGGAGCACGCTGGCCGCTCGTTGCCGAGAGGACGTCAATGTACGCCCCCCCCGGGCAATTCTGGTCTACGCTGTAGCCGTCATTCGGCTATAGCGCGGACGTCAAGTAGTTAACTTAAATATTTTCTAAATCCCTAAGGTAGAATAAGTATGACTCTCATGTGCTATATGCTTATTCTGAGTCTATGACACCAGGCCAGCAACATTTTCAGAACAAGGTCGGCAATGGCAACCACATATTTCTAGCATGAGAAGTGTACTTTAAAAACAGCCCATAATGCTTTTGGTCTCATGTCTTTTTAAAGGGCCCAGTTGAACACAATTTTAAAGAGCAGTTCTAAAAATGTCTATCACCTAATTAGTTTACATGATTAGCATGTCGTAAATAGCACATGTTTAGTGTATGCCAATGTGTGCATAATATGGGAAGAGAACATTTGTTCATCTATCAGTTACATCTCTGCTAATTATTCATGAAAGGAAGATAGAGTAATAGATTTTCTTCCAATGAATAGTTGCCATCTATAGCTTGCTCCATGGATAGCTGTTTTATAGGAGTAATTGCAGCTTTTAAAAAACATAAGTGCTTACACTGATTCCTAAATTACCTTTTTATTTATTCCAGCTATTGTACTTCTGCTGCCTTATGCACTGCGCCACATCATTTACCTCTCTCAAGATGCCAAATGCAAACTAATTTTACATTATTTTTATAATCATTGTAAATAGTAAATGTTATACCGTGTGTGCAGGTAGATCCATACTCCCGTGTTTAAAATTAAACAAAGAATGGAATAAATACTGAGACATATTTGGGACAATGTATATATGTATGCATATTTGCCTTTCTTAACTTTGGGCATCATGAAAGGTTAAAGTAGACCTGTCTTTAGAAAAATATGAGGCTGATACCTTCTGAAAATGTTAGTTCACTTGCTGCTATGGTAATTTAGTAGCTATAAAGAAATTGTACAGTGGTTTTGTTAACATTTTTCTTTCTGTGCCAAAACCTAGTGTAAACACAAAGCAATTTTATTCTCATGTTGCTGACTGGCCTAACCACTTGATGGCAATCACCTTACTAGCAGCAAATGATCTAGATGTATTGCAAATAAACGTATTGTCAACACAAAAAAATAATGAATTAGTTAGGTAGCATGTAATGCAGACACTTTCTTTAGATTATGACAAATGAAATGTGTAATGCTGGAGATACAATGATTTAAAAATGTTGAATGTTTTTATCTTTTATGCTTAATGTAATTACCATGAATTCGTCTTCTTGTCTTGCCTTAAAAAGCTGACCCTTCTTCCCAGTTCCGAGTATTATTGGGCCAGTGGAGCCTTTACTTCCATACACCCACAGGGAGACGCCAGCTGAGGTTCCTGCACTTCCAGTCAAGACTGACACTTTCCAATCATTTGAGGAATGAACAATATTTCCAGAGCTGTTCAGTTTTTTGCCATCTATCATAAATAAGAAACAAAAGATCTCCATACAATTGTATTGTGAAAGGATAACACAGTGCTAAAATTGAGGAATACGCCAAACCAATATATCCCTTGTAAGGGGAAATCATCTAAAATGCAGTGTGACTTTAAAGGGATATGTGTCACATCCAGATCGGTGACCCCTTTAAATGCCACCATCTGCACTGATTTATTGCCAGTTTGTGAGAGACATCGCTCTGATTGCTAAATACAAGCCGAGTCCACTGCCCACATACAGAAGAAAGTAAACAATTTAAAGGGTTTTGTAATAAAAAGTGGAAAAAAAAAAAAGAGCTGCTTTATAAAGCAAGTCATTTAAAGTGGAGTTCCACCCAAAAGTGGTCCAATTAGTGAGCCAATAGGAATGCCCAGGACGCTCTGCGCATGTGCAGTAGGGAACCGGCTGTGAAGCCAAAAGGCTTCAGTGCCAATTTCCCTTAGAAACGAATGGGGGTGGCAGCACCTGGCAGCTGATCCGAAATTCGGCTGGGGTGTTGACATCGTGGACTCCCTGGACAGGCAAGTGTCTATATATTAAAAGTCAGCATCTTCGGTATTTGTAGCTGCTGACTTTACTTTTTTTTTCCCCCAGTTGGAACACTGCTTTAAATTCAAAATTAGGAACGTTCCTACTGCATAGTGCGTTTAGCTGTTTTAGATCATGTTGTAGCAGCACAGTAGAACACAATGCTTTGCCATTGTATTTAAAGGGGAATTGCTGTTACCTTTTATACAATTGTTATTTCATATCCTGGTCTATACAGAAATACTTACTATAGCCTCAAGTCTCTACCCAGTTACATTAACCATGCTATATTATGTAAGTGAAAAAAACAGTGTTACCAAGGCACTCAATATTAACCTAATTTCTGGAGCTCAACATGCAGGCCAAGGGCCACAAATGGCCCTTTTGTACTTGTATGCTCCTTAGACTCCAGCAGTCTATGTTGGGACAGAGAGTGTTGTATAGTGTAGGGTTCTGCTGCCCTCTGCTGTCTGTAAGTGGCTGTTCTGCTTAATGTTCACAGAGTTATTTATGCATACCACATCCTGTTTTTGAGTTAATAGGTTGAAAACCCCAGAAGGAGGAAATGGTTGGAGAAAGAGAAAGTTACACATGTCATGTGTATGGGATAGTTGATGCTTAACCCAGACCAGCATGTAGAGATTATTAGGCAACATCTCCTATGTTTAATAGTTAACTATTGTTGTTCTTAGCTTCTGGGTGTTTATATATGTGTATATATTGTATATACTGTATATATCTAAAGACTGGTGACAGAAGCATCTCTGCCCTATTTTTGTTATCTCACATGTACAATGCCAAATAGCTAGGTATGTGCTACTGTATTTAATGGTCACCTCATGGGCGTAACTACAGGGGATGCAGGGGTTGCAATTGCAACCGGGCCCTATGCTCCAGGGGGCCTGTGCGGCTCCCCTGTGCACCTGGATAGGAGGGGTGGCGGGGGAATCATGTAGAGAAATCACTGTCCTCCTTTTTCCTCCTGTAGCTGCAGGAGGAAAATGGAGGAGATTGGTTCCTCTGTATGCTGCCCCCACTCCTCCTATCCAGTTCACTTGTGTTCTGCTGTCTCTGGGCCCCTGTGTGCTCCCCTGGTCCCCCCCCGCTGTACTTCCAGCTTCCTCTCTCCCCTCTCCTGCCGGCTGCTGCATGGGATGTGTCACAATAGAGAACCGGGAAGGGGTCAGTAAATATGTAATTTACCAGCTCCTTCCTTTTCTGAATGGACAGAGTCATAGTCAGTGACACTGTAAAAAAATAATACAATCAAAATACCAAAAAATAAAAAATACTGACACCAATGGGTGAACTTCCAGGATCGCAAAGGTCCCACTTGAGACCGGGCTATGGCATTCCACCATCGTGGGGAGGCCCTAAGATGGCAGGAAGGGGGCCCACTGCAGAACTTGTGAAAGGGTCCCGCTGTGGGACCGTAATAAAGGGCCCCGCAACAAAAGTAAAGGGCCCCAGGATCAGTGGGAAGAGGCCCAGGCTTGAAGGGAAGGGCCCCAGGCATGGTTTCTTGCATCGGGGCCCTGAAGTTTCTAGTTACGCCTCTGGGTCACCTTCCAGTATATTAGTAGGTGATCTTGTTTATAATTATAATTTATGTACAGCTCTCATTATTTTAGTTAATCCTGTCCCTTCTGGTCCAGGATTCTATAGCTATTTTTAGCTTAGGGCTCAATAAGCAGTATAGGCTGAAGTCAGGTTAGGCATCGAATGGCCACTTTTGGTAGTTAGAAGTCCAGTTGCATGACAGATTAGAAATTACTAGTAACTAAGAGGCAGAGCAGTTAGGTAACTCTGAGTTCCAGTGCCACACCACAGTTTCTGCTGGTGAGAAGCTGCATTCCAGGCAGGTTGAACAACGATTAAAGGATCTCCCCATCACCATCTTATCTTCAGGTCTCACAAAGATGGACGCTGCATTATGATCATCCTCAAGGGCCACTTTGCTGCAACATTCATCTGAAGGTATCTTTAGTAATAACTACTGTATACAGTGTGCTGTATACTGTGTATAGGTATAAGTGCACAACTATACAATAAATATAAGTTGCAATAATAGTGAAATTCCAAAAAAATAGTTGATATCAAATCAGTCCACAGGTGATTAAATAAGGAATCCTTGATGTGATAAAACATCCATCCCCATAGGTAGGCTCAGGTAACACCACCACCACTCAACTGCTCTCTTACCAGCTCCTATTGACCGCATATTAGGAGGTCAATGACGCTTTTGGCTTAATACCCAGCCGGGACATTGATATAGTCCAGGGTCCTCTCATAGCTCCACACACTGATACTCAAATGGTAACATAAGAGAGACACCCAAAAACATAAAGAGCTCCACATAGTGTAAGATCGTTAACACTGTTTTTTTAATGTCTTAAAAGATTACACTTACATGGTTGACAACATAAATTTGCCTTTAAAACAAACACGCCGACCAGCAGGTAAACACAGCCCATCCTTCTGGGATCGCAATTGCAGTGATGTCAGCACGTCGCTCCACCCTACGCATTTCAATATTCACTGACGTCTTTTAGGGTAAGGGTGGCGTGCTGAGTCACTGCTACTTATACAGTACAAACTTAGCCAACCTCAATCTGAGCCTCGGCTAGCCACAAGACCCACTTCCAACAAGGAAGTAAGCCAAACCATGCCTCTACTTGGATTCCTAGGAACACCTCCTATATTAAAAATGGCAAGTTCCAATTTATGATATCACATATAGTCACAAAGTGCACTCTTCATCACCAGAATGATGTGTGATCCCACATTAAAAAGGGAGCCTCCACCTCATAGATTTTCTGTTTACCAAATATTATTGACCTTCTATCACGGAAAGGTCTCTCTCGCCTGTGGCTATAGCCCAGCCTAGGCCTCTGTTCAATCAAGGGGACTTAGGTTGAAGAAAATGATACCTACCACTCTTGAGGAGACTCAGTCATAGATAATCCCAAAAGAAATAAAGCTTCCATAACGCTTAATGGGTATATAAAGGTTGCACTTACAGAAGACACTTGAAAACACACTTAGAAAAATGCCGGCCATACACAGCAGCTCATCCTTCCGGGACTTGTGCAAATGCGGTGATGCCAGCATGCCTCTCCTGCTGACGCGTTTCATCACAATCGGACGTCATCCTGGGGCACAGGCAGCACACTGACTCACACTATATATTCAAAAAAGGACAGCAACCACACCTTGATCTGAGCATTGGACAATTGTTGCAATACCTATAAAGCCACCCCAAGGTACAAAAAAAAATCTGCGTCTTATCATAATCACCTAAAGGGCCTTAAAAGTAAATACTCAAACCTGTGAGTGCCGTAAATAAGTAAAGAGTGTGCATACACTCTAACTGATTCCCGTTTGAGCAGTGTATATTATATCCTGTCTGCTCTGCAGTGGCATAGGTAGCAGGAAGTCACTAATTCCCTCATAGGGGCTACCTATAACTGGACTAAAGAGTAGCCCCTAATGGAAATACCTAGGATTTTTGACATACTCACTACAAAAAATATGGTGTCAGAAAACCGTTAAAAAAATTATTTTTTTTAATAAAAAATAGAATAAAGTTAGATTATGGCCATGTTGTAGACAGCATACTACCATTAAGGTGATTAGCGTACCATCAGAGTGTTCTATTTTGCCATCTCCAAAAAGAACAAACATTCTAAAAATTATACAAAGTAGATATAAAAATATCACATTTGTTTTATTATTAAGGGGCCTTCTACACCTAACACTCAAAGGCTCATGTTCACAGGGACCCAAAACTACGCTATATTAAAGTGACACACTTCTAAAAAATGCATAAATGCCAAAAATTATAACCAACAATTGATGTAAAAACTAAGATCGAGTTTATGAAAATTGTATTAAAAACTCTGAACAAGCAACCACCCCAAAAAAGGGCACCTAGATGTCATGTTAAATGGTTAATACAAACAACCATATTTTTATATAACAGTTACTCAAGAATTGTCAATGAATGCATTAACATCTACGTCCACTTTCAGGCAATAGGAGACATAGTATTTATTCATGTGTATCCAAGACATTTCCATCTTCAACCTTTCCCTAACTAGGGAACTACCCCTCCAATGGGCATTGTATCTGTCAATGCCCAAAAATATGGTATTGGTAGGATCCTTATTATGGCTAGTAGCATAATGTTTGGACACTGATTGATGTCTGAAGCCCATGCTGATGTTACTAATATGTTCAATAAAAATGTACTTGCAGGGCCCGTTTAGTCCTTCCCACATATTGCAACCCACATGGGCATTGCAACAAATAAAACACTCCTGTGGTGGAGCATGTGATGAACTGCTCTATCTCAAAATTTATCGAAGTGTTAGCCGAGACAAAGCTGTTCATTCTCTTACTCTTACACCCATTCAAGGAACAATCTTAAAAAAAACCTTATGTTTCTAATAGGGGGGGTTGAGTACATTAGGAGCTAATTTGTCTCTAAGAGAGGGGGCACCCCTAAACATCACTTGTGGGTTATCAGGCAAGAAAGTTTTCAGTACTCAATCATTACCCAAAATATGCCAATGTTTAGGAATAAGATGCATAATATTCTGATGTTGTATCGAAAAAGTAGTGATAAATGGTACAGAGGGTGAGGCTATGCTAACAGGCCTCACTCCCAGTAAGTCTGCTCTGTCTATTTCACTCACCTGATTCACAATGGATTGAAGAGAATCAAGGTTGTATCCTTTTTCCACAAATCTCACCATCAAAACATTGGCCTAAGTTGTAAACTCATCTACCTCAGTGCAATTTTGTCTCAACCTCAGATATTGGCTTTTAGGTATCTACCTGAGCCACGAGTCATGATGGCAACTGTCCAAAGGGATATAGGAATTTCTATCGGTGGGTTTAAAAAAAAGTCGATGTAACAAAAATGCTTCCACCGTTCGAGATCTTCAAGTCCCAAAAATGTATCTCCTTTAGACTAGCCTCATGGTTGAGATATATCCCCCTATTGTTATTATTAAGGGAGTTCATGAATATATCCAATTCTGGGCTACTACCATCCCATAAGAGGATGGGCATAGATGACATCCTCCTCCCACCTAGCCATAAAAAGTTTAGTAAGGTTAGGGGCATATTTAACCCCCATGGCTAATCCGCTATCCTGGTGGAAAAATTGGCTATTAAACAAAAAAAAGTATGCGTTTCCGCAAATTTCAAGAGTTCCATAAGAAAAGTCATCTGACTGTAAGGTAAGTCAGATTCCTGTTCCAGATAGTATCTAACAACCGCTGAACCCAAGTCATGGGGTATGACCGTATATAAAGAATTGATATCAGCTGTGACCAACCACATACCCTCCATAGGTGTGTGTCTAATTAATAAATTGATCACATGTCGCGTATCCTTCACATATGATGGCATTTTCTGCACCAATGGTTGGAGAAAGAAATCAACATACCTGCCCACCCAGGATGTGACTGAGTCAATACCACTCCCTATGGGGGTGCCCAGAGGGCAGGTAATGCTCTTATGTATTTTGGGCAGGTAGCAAAAAATGGGGGTACAAGGTGCCTTCGGTAATGTTTTTTCTTTTTTTCTTAAAATATTAGATTTAAACCCTTTTATAACAATTTCTTCTAATTCCTTCTTGTATTTACCAACAGGATCCCGAGTCAGAGGGGTATAGGTTTCACATTCACCCACAATCCTATGCATTTCAGTGAGATAGTCGCATCTATCAAGTACGATGTTCCCACCCCCTTTATTGGCTGGGCGAATAACTAATTCCTTATTGTTACCTAAGGAGTCTAAACCTTCCTCTAGATCTTTGCTCATTTTAACATTCCGGATCTTAATCTGATCTAGATCCCTAAGAACTACATCCTGAAAAACTTTCAGGGATGGGGCAAGGGCACCAGGAGGGTTAAAAAGAGAGGCATTAGTAAGACCAGAGTTTTTAAACTCAGATGCAATTTCTCTATTTGCTTTGATAGGGTTGGTGATCAGATACCGCTTTATATTTAGCTTACGCACATACTGTACTTGTGTACATCCATATATGTCTAAATCTTGCTCAAATTTCTTGGTGAAGAGAATTTCAGGCTCTTATCAAGTAACATTTTTTTCAGAATGAGACAAAACTTGTGAGCTTGTGATACAATTGTACAGAGTTAGAAGACTTTAATAGACAGGCTGCTGTCCTGACCGATAGATTTGTAGAAGAGGGATATTGTTTGGAATCACTCCAGATCACTATTGGCCAAGTTATGGAATTAGATGGAAATGATCTGTTGAAGGATAAGCCTAAAAGTAATAATAATAATATGGATGTTCATTTCTTCCATTCATTACAACATTTTCTGTTCAGCACCAAAATGTGCAACGTATGATACAGAAACACTGGCATATATTGGGTAATGATAGAGTTTTGAAGTCAAAATCACCCAGTAAACCACAAGTAGTATTTAGGGGTGCCCCCTCTTTGAGAGATAAAATAGCTCCCAATGATCATAACCCACCTATTAGACATTAACTTTGTTTTTCAGAATCTTACAGGGTATTACCAATGTAGAAAGTGCCAGGTGTGTAGCCTAAATGGATGTAAAAATAGGAGAACGAATGGTTTTGTCTCTATGAGTATTTCACATGTGTTTGAGATAGAACCATTTATAACATGTTCTAGTACTGGGGATAGTGTATTTGTTGCAGTGCCCATGTGGGTTCCAGTATGTGGGCAAGACTAAACTAGCCTTACAGGTGAGGCTGAATGAACATATCACTAATATCAGAAAGGGTTTTAGAAATCAATCATTCAGTATCTAAACACTATGCAGCTGTACACATAAGGGATCCTACACATACTATATTTTTGGGCACTGGAAAGGTAGCTCTCTAGTTAGGGAGATTTCCAAATTAGAAATGGCTTGGATACATAGAAAAAAAATCGTATATTCTGAATGGTTTAAATGTATATGTAGATGTGAATGCATTTATCAATAACTCTTGTATTTGGAATTTGTTAGTAACAAGTTTTTATAATACGTGTACCTTGGCAGTTGTGAACCTTACTCTCAGTCCCGGTCTGCCTTTGGGGAGAATAAAGATAAGTAATGGATTCTTTTTAGCAACAAATGCATTTACATTATCACTTGTGCCCACTATATTCCATCTGTGGGCAATGGGGTTTAATATTTTATTTATTTGATTTTTACTCTATTTAAATTTTTGTTTTTATAATTATCATAGTTCATTTTTATTTTATAAGTATATTGTTTAAGTAATTCAATTTTTGGTCATTGGGTGGCATTCTAATGACTGGGTGGCAGTTTAACTTAATTTAATTTTTTTCCTTTAGAATGACACCCTATTGCTTTCAATACGGTGTCCCCTTTGTATCAATTTATGAAACTTCCTGTCATTTTTTGGAGAATCATATATGTATTATAGTGATTTATACACTAGAGAAGGGCAGTAGGTTATTATTTAGAATTTGCTTTCTGGAAGCCATTTAAGTGATATAAATATTGAGACCCTCGCTGGGCTATTTTGGTGTTGTTTGGAGTTATCCATATTTGGGGGTTAATTGGGGAGAGGAGGATTAGGGAGAGATGTCTCTTTAATGTCTATTTAAATTCAGACATCGTGACATGAAGGATAAATTTTAAATATTATATTTTTTAATTTGCCACTATATTTTTGAACTTGCCATTTTCAATACAGGAGGCTATCGTGTCCCTAGGAATTCAAGTAAAGGCATGGTTTGGCTTACTTCCTTGCTGGAAGTGAGTCTTGTGTCCGGCCGAGGCTTAGCTAAGTTTGTACTTTATAAGTAGTGGTGACTCAGCACACTGCTCGTACCCCAGGAGACATCAACGTATGATGAAATGCATTGGGTGGAGTGACATGCTGATATCACCGCAATTGCGATCCCATAAGGACGGGCTGTGTTTACATGCTGGCCGGCATGTTTGTTTTAAAGGGGATTTTATGTTGTCAACCATGTAAGTGTAATCTTTTAAGACATTAATAAAAAGTGTTAACGATCTTATATGTGGAGCTCTTTATGTTTTTGTGTGTCTCTATGATGTTACCATTTGAGTATCGGTGTGTGTAGCTTTGAGAGGACCCTGGACTATATAAAGGCCCCGGCTGGGTATTAAGCCAAAAACGTCATTCACCTCCTAATACGGGGTCAATAGGAGCTGGTAAGAGAGCATTTCAGCCTTTAGTGGTGGTGTTATCTGAGCCTACTTTTGGTGAAGGATAGCGGTGATTTATCACATGAAGGATTCCTTTTTTTAACAGCTGTGGACTGATTTGATATCAAGTATTTTTCTGACATTCACTATTAGCGCAACTCATATTTATTATATTCTTGTATTGTATATATCTCACAAAATAGTTGCAGCCTACTTTGTTTTATTGTTTTTGCACTAGCGTAGTATTTTTATTTTGTTTTTAATAAGTGCACAATTCCATCAGGATTCTTTTAGGGCCCATTAAGTATAATACCTGCTTAAACATTGGATGTATTAATGTTTCCTATAAAGCTTATATAATTTCCATGTCGGTGGGCATCTATATACTTATGGTTAATTATTATGTGCTGGTTGCAGTAGTTCCTTTGCTCCCAGTTGTTTTAAATTTCATTTCTTTGGAAGGGAATCCCCTCTGTTCACAAAGGCCCTGTCCTGGGTGGAGACCCTGCTAACTAATTTGAAACCCACTATTCCACTTAGCAAAGGTTCTGGTTCTCTTATTTACCTACAAGTTTAGTGTAATACCTGGTTTGCCATTTGTCCTAACCCCCCCCCCCCCCCAAAAAAAAGAGGACTAAAATTGTGAATGGGTTATATCAGTGAGCCCTATTAGCTTCATGTAACATTTACCCTGTCTCTGATAATGTTTTGAAGCATGTCAACCACACTTGAAGCGTCTGCACAATCTCTCACTTTTTTTTCCTATATATGTCTGCTGTCTATGACAGTCCACTGTAGCAATTCACATACTGAAAATTATATGTCGCCATTTGGTAATACCCTTTGATGTAAATTAAGGCCCCCATTTAATATGACAACCACTGGTCTAAATATACATAAAATACAGCGTAGAATAAAATGATTTACAGTGCACCATCAAGGGACAAACTAACAATGAACATCTTTTAGGCTGCCTTCACAAAACCATAACTCATGTGGTATTTTCATTGAAATACTATATTTTAATATTCAAAAATGTACATTTTCAATTTTATAAATGCAGTACTGCACAGATCAGATTAATTTACCGTACGCACATTTTCATAATCACTGTTTAAAGTACTTTGACTGCAAAAGTCAGTCTATAAAGATTATTGTTCAGGTTATCACTCCCTATTATATGGCTAACCCCAGGATAGCTGTAAGTTTGAAACCAGTCGATGAGAGTAAGAACTATTTGAAGCCCTGCCGCTGATAAAATAACGTGTTAGGCTCAATTTGCTAGGCCCGAACGCATGTGTTTTTTGCCTTAACGCATTATTTTTAGCCATATAACTATTTTTATCAGCTTGATAGTTTACAGAGTTCATAAACTAACAATTTATGAGACAATTAGGCTTTCAAAAATAAATTACTGTTTGAAAAGAATAGTTTTACACATTTATTTTTGGCTATTTTTAGAGAATTTTTTTATAAGTTAATATAACCCCAGGTCTTAGTGACAGACCTTTGTGCTTCTGCATGGATCATAATTTGACAGGTGCAAACAGAAGACAGGTGTTTTAAGAAATTAGTATTTAGGAGCTGGGTGCTATTAACACTATCTTATCATACAGACATATCTTGACCATTTTACATTTAGCACAAGACAAGAAAGCAGCAATCCTGACCCTCAAATCCCACTAAAGTAAACGGTGGATTTCCTCCTAGAAATATGGTCAGAATTTTTGTGCTGTGGGCTTATACTGTAATAAATGGGGTTGCTTTAATTTATCTACTCACTTTTGCTTGGGAGTGGGGATACTGATGGACTCAAATCCTGAGAATCGATAATGGCTTCATCCTGTTGGGAAATCTCTTCCCTGCTCTTGCTGGGAGTTGCAGATGTTCCTGTAGGCTTTTCTCTACCAACTTAAAGGAAAAATAAATTTGGTCCATTTATTTATATTCTGTCACATATATTAAAATAATAATGATATTGTCAGATGTATGTAGTTCTAACATATATGGTATTGATCTGTTTTCTTGATACATCCATATAACTTACATTTTGCGGCAATTCTATACTTTCCTGCACAATACAATTATTGACCAGTGGCCACCAGTTCTATGTTCTATTTATGTGACTGAAGAGACCTAGTCTAGCTGATTTGTTATGGACTTTCCACTGGTACCTGAACACATTACATTATAATCTTGTGACTTGCACACAGCTAAAAAAAAATCTGTAAAATAAAGATTTAGTGTAATTAAACTAAAGTGTATCTGAAGCCATAACAAATGCACTATATAGTAGCCCATCAGTCTCTAGATGCTTTGGCTGCATTAGCTTACATATTTATATTAATATTATATTCATATAACTCTACAGTAGATATGCATTCTGTTTTCCAAAATTGGTTGCTGGATTCATGTGTAATAAGGAGGTAGACATAACTTAGCGAAACTTATGTTTGACTACCTACCTCCTGTACATTGTGATCTCCACTGATTACATGGGTTTATTGCAGCATAATCACAATTTATGGCTCCGGGTAGGAAGTTACTTAACAAAGCGAATATTCATTAAGCCTAGTAAATAATATAAAGCTGTGTTTACTTCATTTGTCAAATCATGTGCAAGAAAGGTATCTGATTTTTAAAGTTCCTTGCACATGTTTGGGCATGTAATATGAATGCAGATTCATCTTATTTAGTAAGCTTAATGAACATATACTTTCAAAAATAAAAAGGCCCTACTCATTTGTTAAAAGTTGAGTTTGAAGATGTTCATTTATTTTTAGGAAAAGTTACAAAGGTAGGAATCTACCATACCATTTGCTGAACCCCTTCAATGTATATAATTTTTATCTGGTATATATTTTTTCCTTAACAAAGTAAAGCTTTATTCTAAATATATTTCATTTTAAAATGTTCTTCACTTCAAGCAGCAAACATTATGCTCTTAGCTAACAAATTACATTCTCATACCTGTGCAGTGTGTGTTATTTTTATAACAAAACAAAAAATGTCTGCTATTGTTCCACAGTAAGTATGTGTACAGGATTCCATAAATCAATGAACATAGACTACTATACAACATAACTCATTACAGACAATGACAGAGCTTCTGGCAGAGTCCTGTCTGTGACCCTCTGTATTGTCAGCTGAAAAACAATGAATTTACAACAAATTACTGTCCATGTTTATTTCATGATCAATAAAAATAGCTGTATATTTAAGACAGAAAGATGTATAAACCCATACATTCTCCAGAACAGACAACAACACAGTATTTGCATAGCCAGCCATGTGTTGTGAGCAGTGCCAGGAGAAGGTCCTTTAGTACAAAAGGTGAAAAGGCCAAAGTGCCCCTTTCCCAACCATGAGCTGTGAACTACTTTGGCAGTATAGTTTGCAGGTCCTGGAGCTTACACTTTTTTGCATCCTTCTCCTGATGAAGTGTTTGAAATGGCCACCTCATCTTCCTACCCCTTGGCCCAGCCTTGGTTGTGAGCAGAGATGAATTACCCACAAAGAGATTTACACAGAACGGAAGTACCAACAGCCATGGGCGTCAGCACGGGGGGGGGGGCAAGGGGGGGCGAGTGTCCCCCCCCTGGAATGTCTGGAATGTCAAGCTATGTGAGCAGATCGCTGCCCTGCTCCCTGCTCTCCCTCTCCCTCTCCTCTCTCCTCTCTCCTTCCGACAGATGCAGGGGGCGGGCCGGATTGAGGATACCCTGCTGACATCAATCAGGAGGGGTGGAGCTGCAGCTGGTGGAGGAGAAAGCCATCGGGACACACCAGCGGCGGTGACTTTGAAAAGTGAGTGAGAAGAAGAACTAATTGATCTGCTAATGGCATGATAAGACACAGTCAGGGGCAGTGGAGCAGGATGTAGATTTGAAGGGATTCAAGAGAAGGAAGGATGTTATTGTTAGTGGGTTATGCATGCTGCACCAGGCCAGAGGCAGCACTGGAGAACAGGGGCAGAGGTCAGTGGTGTGGCACACACATGACATGACATGGATTTTGATTAGAAGGATATAATCCTAGGGATATAGAGGCAGGAGGAGAGACTTTGCTTGTCCGCTCTCAACACTGCACTTGCACATTTGCTGCCCCAGCCCGGCCTCAGCCTACATTCACATTGGTCTGATTTGACATGCGATTTGACATGTCAAATCGCATGTCAATTTGGAGCCAATTGCCAGCAATGGAATCGGCCAAATCGGTGCGACACCAACTTTGCGGTGCTGCCTCGATTCCCAAAAGTAGTTTCTGTACTACTTTTGGGGATATGTCATCAAACAGTAAGGGGAGATCAGCAAACGGGCGTTCGCTGATCTCCCTTCCCTCCCCCTGTTGGCACCTGCCATGCCAGTCCCAGGTCTGCCAATGGGTGCATGGAGACCAGGAAACATGGCTGAGGACCGGTGCGTGTGTGTGTGGGGGGAGGTGGCCGACACTAACGGGGGTGTTTGGAAATGATCTGGTGGCTACACAGCTAATGGATTGTTTCCATATGAAAGGCAACACTTGGCTTGTCAGGTTTATACACAGTAAGTGAGATGCTTTCTTTTAGGCCTTGTTTTCATTTGTTTTCAGGGCAGTAAAAATCCACATTTACCACCACCCAACCATTCCCCTTTTTGCTGCAAAGGCAATGCCACTGTCATACATAGTACAACAGTGGTGCCAGGGGGTTTTACACACAGGCCCAATGTCTTTATCCACTGGGAGTGTGTAAAACCCTCAGCTGCCACTGCCATACTACATACTATGGTGGCAGTGCCTTTGTAGCATAAGGGAGAGTGATTGAGTTCTGGTAAACGTGGCTCAGTCATGCGATTCTACTGCCCTGAAAACGTAAATGAAAACAAGGCCTAAAAGAAAGCATCTCACTTACTGTGTATAAACCTGACAAGCCAAGTGTTGCCTGTCATATGGAAACAATCCATCAGCAGTGTAGACACCAGATCACTTCCACACATCTCCCGTTAGTGCCGGCAACCTCCTCTCACACACACACACCTCAGCCAGGTTTCCTGGGCTCCATACACCCATTGGCAGACCAGGGACTGGCGTGCCAGGTACCAACAGATGGAGGGAAAGGAGATCAGCAAACATTCAGCGTGCATTCAATAGTGTCAATAGTGTGAACATAAAACAGATTATGGCAGCTTGATTCTTCTATTAAGCTTTTGCATCAAGTTTCTCAAGCCTTTGGTTGCCTGTGCGTTATGTGATAATGACTAAGCTCCTCCCCTTCATGACATTGTTGAAAAGGGGCGGGGCATGGGTGACCTTAAAGTTACGCCCCCCCCCCCCCGAAAAAAGTTCTGCGGATGCCCATGCCAACAGCTGTCTTTCTTATGCGGCTCTAAAATTGCTCATCTGCTGACTTACTCTACAGTTTACTCCATGCAATAGAGCAAATATTAGTAGTGGATTGTGCAACAGTGTTTCTCTCAACTTTTGCTGACACTTAAACAGCCTCACACCTTGTGCCTCTCCTTGGTTTCCCTGACCTGTATGTGGGAGAAAGATGACTTCCCTTAATCTTCTGCAACTGTTGGTTAGCTTCTGGCACTCTGAGGGTTTGCGGTTTGCAGGACATACTTGGCCCATGGCAATAAACTATTTATCCTATTCTATATCCTGATATGTACTGTAGATGTAATGTTAACTGATTAAATCATTATTTAATGCAAGAACATGCAGTAGAAAAGATTGGTTAGTTTTATTGATCAATAATTTCAGTCAAGCGCAAATGTTCTATATATAGTTCAATATTTAATTTATGATGAATAGCTTGTCACGATCGCTGACAAATGACCGCATGTATGGCTATCTTTGGATTAGGTCCTGATGCTTCAGTTTTCTATTCAGAAGGGTGAAGCCTATGGCCACATGCATGTCATGGTAAACATCAGGCAAGAATAACAACATTTCTTTGGAGTCACGTGAGGATGAGCAGAGATCTCTTTGCTCACCATTTTTTGAGAAATTTCTCATGGCCAGCCTTATTCACAACTTACAGTCCATTGCCAGAAGAATCTGGTTCATGAGCACAAGTATTCACAGAGCAGTCACAGACATCTTTATGAATTGCACTTTGGCCTTAGCAAGTGGAGGAAGCTTCACTAAGCACTACGTTAACCCTGTCTCTAAATTGAAGTAGACCTATAGGCCCTGTCAGATTTTTTTTGCCATTTTTTCCCATTGTGGAGATTTCCCTTCACTTCCTGTCCCATAGCCAAACAGGAAATGAGAGGAAATTCCTACAAATTACGGGAATCCTTTAGGGACCCCAGGTCACCAGAACAAGTGTCCTCATTGGAAGATTTTCCTGCTATTACTTTTCTGGGGACAACCCAATATTCTAGGATTTTCTTCTGCTTTGATGTTCAATGACAAAGGTACAATGGGACAAATAGAGAGGGTGAACGGGGGCACTAAAAGCAATAAAAACTGACAAACATTCTAATCCCTTTCCACTCTATCCAAAACTAAAAAAAAGTTTTACCTTTAGTTATATTTCAAGGGTATAATACTGACAGCATCCTGCAAAGAGATATACATAATAACCATTCTAGTGAGAGGAGTCTCGCTTGTCTTGGAGTTTTGGGCACCACTGCTATCTGACAATTCTGGGTGTGTCAGATACACAGTGTCCAGCAGGCAACACTGGACACAGAGGTTTCAGGTAGGAGTGGAGCCAAGAATTCTTCAAGACAGTACAAATTCTACTCATCAGAATGGTGTGTATTCATCTTCTTAATTGAATTAGTGACACAGTCATGTTAAGTTGTTCCTAGCAGAAACGTATTAGTTGCCGATATTTATTAACTAGAGTAGACATGCAAAGTGGAGAAATTAGCAATCTAGGTTTTAACACTTTGACATCTTTTATTACTGTTATAGCAATATACTAAATGCAAAATGTAGGCAACAAAACAAAATTCATAACAAAATTCATGCATGTCTCATTATAATGCCAATCTGGTGTCCAGCAGTATTTTCTTTCCGTATTAGTCCATCATGGATCCAAATTTAAAAATGTGTTTAGAAACACTAATGATCCATTCACTAATGTGTGATTTTGTCCAGTAAAGTCTTCTTCTCTCACCAATTTATCAAACACTAAAGACAGATATGGAAGCAGGGGGGCACAAAACAACCACCCTACCTAAGACTCTGAACCTAATCTGGCTTTTGTAACCAGTGATAAAATATATGCAGTACTGTGCAAAGGTATTAGGCGGGTGTGAAAAAATGCTGTAAATTAAGAATACTTTCAGAAATAGAAGTGTTGATAGTTTATTTTCATCAATTAACAAAATGAGTAAAAATATAAACAAATAAATGAACAGAAGAGAAATCCAAATCAAATCAATACTTAACCCTTTGCCCTCAAAACAGCATCAGTTCTTCTAGGCACATTTTCAAACAGTTTTTAAAGAAACTCGGCAGGTAGTACTGGACAAACGGTTGGGGCTGAGCATAAGTTTGGCCAGAACATTGGCTGTTCGCCCATTCGGCGAACACCCGAATTTGCAGGGCACTTGACCGTCTGTTCAGCCCGCTGAATGCCCCACAATGCTCTGTGCATAATGCATTTGAAGCCCTGATTGGCTGAAGCAATGAAGGCTTTGCCCAATCAAAGCACAGAACACTGTCAGAGCCATGATTGGAGAAAGTCATGATGACTTAGGAAAATCATGGCTCACTGCTTATAGACCCACCCCACACTATAGATGGTTCCTTCCCAGAGTAGACATTTGCAGTGTAATATTGGTGTGGAGATAGATAGAAGAGAGATCATTGCTACTAGCGAGTTAGTGTGCTATAGTGTGCTATTGTGATTCTATTGTGAGTGTACAGTGTCAGTGTAGTGTGATTATAGTGATACTGCAGCGTCAGTGTAGTGTGTCCAAGTATTTTTACTGCAGTGTCACTGCAGAATATTTTTACTGCAGAATATTGAAGTGTGTCAGTGTAGTGCATCAGGGCAGTTTTACTGCAGTATATTGTAGTGCGCCAGTGCAGTTTTACTGTAGTATATTGAAGTGATATTTCTGTCAGCGGCAGTCCTCAAGTTAAAGTGCACCAAACACCACTTTCTAATGTTTAAAGTACATCCAATTACACATTTCCCCGTCTCTATTACATTTCGGTAATAACCCCCCCATCATATCTGGGAGGCCAACATGGAGAAGCAGACATTCCCATGCTACTGTGAGGGGGCCAGCAGCATATGTCGTATTGTGGCCTCATCATACATACTGGTTCCCCAAGCCGTTGTTTACAAAATAAAGAAAGCTTGCAGAGAAAATGTCTTTGATTTTTTTTTACTTTTTAAATGTCAGTTTTGCTGCATCAGGTTCTATACACAGTACAGATGTGTCACTTTACAGGCAGACTAAGGTGGACCTACTTTACGCATCAATGCATCACTGCTCATTTAAAAATAATCTTTTTTTGAAAACTTTTTTTGCATTAATACATGTCCCCCAGGTCAGTACCCAGACCTCTATCTATAAACTTTGTATGCCAAATAACTTGCATATACGCCTTCAAAATTGGCACTTGTTATTCTTCCACTTCAGGTCCTATAGTGCCTTGCGAAAGTATTCGGTCCCCTTGAACTTTGCGACCTTTTGCCACATTTCAGGCTTCAAACATAAAGATATAAAACTGTAATTTTTTGTGAAAAATCAACAACAAGTGGGACACAATCATGAAGTGGAACGAAATTTATTGGATATTTCAAACTTTGTTAACAAATAAAAAACTGCAAAAATTGGGCGTGCAAAATTATTCAGCCCCTTTACTTTCAGTGCAGCAAACTCTCTCCAGAAGTTCAGTGAGGATCTCTGCATGATCCAATGTTGACCTAAATGACTAATGATGATAAATAGAATCCACCTGTGTGTAATTAAGTCTCCGTATAAATGAACAAGGAACACACCAGACAGGTCCGAGATACTGTTGTGGAGAAGTTTAAAGCCGGATTTGGATAAAAAAAGATTTCCCAAGCTTTAAACATCCCAAGGAGCACTGTGCAAGCGATAATATTGAAATGGAAGGAGTATCAGACCACTGCAAATCTACGAAGACCTTACCGTCCCTCTAAACTTCAGCTCATACAAGGAAAAGACTGATCAGAGATGCAGCCAAGAGGCCCATGATCTCTCTGGATGAACTGTAGAGATCTACAGCTGAGGTGGGAGACTCTGTCCATAGGACAACAATCAGTCGTACACTGCACAAATCTGGCCTTTATGGAAGAGTGACAAGAAGAAAGCCATTTCTTAAAGATATCCATAAAAAGTGTCATTTAAAGTTTGCCACAAGCCACCTGGGAGACACACCAAACATGTGGAAGAAGGTGCTCTGGTCAGATGAAACCAAAATCGAGCTTTTTGGCAACAATGCAAAACGTTATGTTTGGCGTAAAAGCAACACAGCTCATCACCCTGAACACACCATCCCCACTGTCAAACATGGTGGTGGCAGCATCATGGTTTGGGCCTGCTTTTCTTCAGCAGGGACAGGGAATATGGTTAAAATTGATGGGAAGATGGATGGAGCCAAATACAGGACCATTCTGGAAAAAAACCTGATGGAGTCTGCAAAAAACCTGAGACTGGGACTGAGATTTGTCTTCCAACAAGACAATGATCCAAAACATAATAAAGCAAAATCTACAATGGAATGGTTCACAAATAAACATATCCAGGTGTTAGAATGGCCAAGTCAAAGTCTAGACCTGAATCCAATCGAGAATCTGTGGAAAGAACTGAAAACTGCTGTTCACAAACGCTCTCCATCCAACCTCACTGAGCTCGAGCTGTTTTGCAAGGAGGAATGGGCAAAAATTTCAGTCTCTTCATGTGCAAAACTGAGACATACCCCAAGCGACTTAGAGCTGTAATCGCAGCAAAAGGTGGCGCTACAAAGTATTAACTTAAGAGGGCTGAATAATTTTGCACGCCCAATTTTTCAGTTTTTTATTTGTTAACAAAGTTTGAAATATCCAATAAATTTCGTTCCACTTCATGATTGTGTCCCACTTGTTGTTGATTCTTCACAAACAATTACAGTTTTATATCTTTATGTTTGAAGCCTGAAATGTAGCAAAAGGTCGAAAAGTTCAAGGGGCCGAATACTTTCGCAAAGCACTGTATATACTTTAACCACTTCCAGACCAACTGCTGCATTTTTACTGCGGCAGTGTGGCTCTCCTGCGCAAACAGATGTAGACCTCGGCAGCAGGGGAGCTGATGCACAGGTCAGGCAGCTCCGATTGCCGCCTGACACCCGCAATCGCTCCCTGCTGAGAGAGAGTAAACACAGCTGACCGTTCTTCTCCCTGAAATGATCATAGACCTCCTGTGATCCCTCTATATAGGATCACAGGTCTCTATGGTCATTTCAGAAGCCACGCCCCCCCCACAGTTAGAATCACTCCCCATGGCTCACATTTAACCCCTTGATCACCAACAGGGTTAATCCCTTCCCTGCCAATGGCATTATTACAGTAACAGTGCATATTTTTAGCACTGATTACTGTAGTAATGTCACTGGTACCCCCAAAAGTGTCATAAATGTCAGTTAGGGGTCCGATCTGTCCCCCGCAATGTCGCAGTCCCGCAAAAAATCGCAGATCACCGCCATTACTAGTAAAAAAAAAAAAAAAACAATAAAAATTACATAAATCTTTCCCGTAGTTAGTAGACGCAATAACTTTTGCGCAAACCAATCAAAATATGCTTATTGCGATTTTTTTAACAAAAATATGTAGCAGAAAACAAATTGGCCTAAAATGTTAAAAAATTTAGATTTTTTTATTTGAGAATGTCATATAGCAGAATGTGAAAAATATATTTTTCTTTTTTTTTTCAAAATTGTCGCTCTTTTTTTGTTTATAGCGCAAAAAATAAAAATCGCAAAGGTGATCAAATACCACCAAAAGAAAGCTCTATTTGTGGGGAAAAAAGGAAATCAATTTTATTTGGGTACAGCGTCGCACGACCATGCAATTTGTCAAGTAACGCAGTGCCAAATCGCAAAATAGGGCCTGGTCAGGAAGGGGGCAAATCCTTCCCGTCTTAAAGTGGTTAATGGGTTCGTTGTTCAGCTCCAAACTTTTGTGAAGTTCAAAAGTTCTGGTGCGAACCAAACAGGGGGTCGCTCAACCCATCTCTATTGGCAGTTAGGTTGTTCCAGACATCTTGGAGAACTAACTAACAATGACACGCCTAGATGGTATGGTATGAATGATAAGTATCTGCCTATAGTTTTCAGCATTGAGGACACTATTTATCCTGACCAAATCTCCACCTCCATCTGCAGAAATGCAGCCCCCAAGGAACCTCCACCATGTTTCTCGGTTGCTGGCAGACATTTATTATTGTACCGCTCTTCAGCCCTATGGTGAACAAACTCCCTCCTGCTGCAGCAAAATATTGTAAATTTTGACTCATCAGTTCAGTGCACCTGCTGCCATTTTTCTGCACCCCAGTTTCTGTGACTATTTGAGTCGCTTAGCCTTTTTTTCCCACATTGGAGGTATGGTATTTTGACTGCAATTTTTCCATGAAAACCACTTTCGGACAGATGACTCTGGACAGTAGATGGGTGTACCTGGGTCCCACTGGTTTCTGCTAGTTCTGTGCTGATAGCACTGCTGGGCATTCTCTTATGTTGAAGGGAAAAAAGCATATCTGCTGCATTTGGTTACCTTGGCTGACCACTGCATTTATGATACGTTGTCTGTTTCTTTGTGCTTCTTTAAAAGAGCTTGAACAGCCCATCTTAAAACCCCAGTCTACTTTGAAATCTTTGCCTGCCCTTGCTGATGCAGTATAACTAACTTGTGAGCTCAGAATTGCCATGGTGTATGACCTGTGACATTAAACTGATTCCTCAACTTACTTTAGTGTCACAGTTTGGCTGTTTCTCACTCAGTTTTAAGCATCCTTTACAGCTGTTTCTGTTTCAGGTAATGACTGTGTTTAAACCTATATATGAAATTGATGATCATTAGCACCTGCTTGATATAATTGGTTAATCATACATCTGACTCCTACAAAATCCCGGACTTTGTGCAAGTGTACAAAGCGTGCAAGTGTAAGAATTAATGCTGGTTTAAAGCCAAAGGGTAGTCTCACCAAATATTGATATGATTTAGATTTTTTTTCTGTTCGCTCACTTTGCATTTTGTAAATGGCTAAAAATAAACAATGCAAATAGATTTTTAAAGCATTCTTACTTTACAGCATTTCTTCACACCTGTCTAAAACTTTTGCACAGTACTGTAGTATTCCTAAATGTACTGGGTCAGATCAGAGTGTTATAAGCTGATAAGTGTGCTTATTCCCTAATTCTGCTAGTCTGATCTGCACCTTAAGGCTGCATTCACACCTTTTTTTGAGATGCCATTCACATTTGAGATGCCATTCATTTGAATGGCACCTAAAATTGCGGTGCGGTTCTGCCACCATTGTCATGCAAATAATCGCACTGTAATCATGGCAACATTGCGTGAAGCATGTCACCCAAACGTAGCTCCTGAACTTTTTTTGGACAACAAGCTGCACGTGATGTGGTTTGCCGCAATCAGGTAATTACGGCAGAAACGCGCCGTGATTTTAAGTGCCATTCAAATGAATGGCATCTCAAATGTGTGTTCTGCTATTTTTCATTCACACCTAAACACTATGGAATCGTGGGCAGAATCACAGAAAATCTGCCCGCAATTCAAAACGCCAAGGTATGAATGCAGTCTTATACTCTAAACTTTATTTTATTGCATTGTCTGCTATTGTTGCAACTGCAAGCCTGGCCTTTATACCAACTGGCTAAATGAAAACAAATACTTCCAACAATATTACTAAATCTAGTGGAAAGCCTTCCTGGAAGAGTAACAGATGCATGTGCAGCAAAAGATGGACTCTTTCCCCCCTGTGCTTTGAGAGCTGTTAAGCTATTTGATTAAATGTTTTCTGTGGCAAGAACTATAAATTATTATTCCTTTGCAATGCTTCCTTGTAATCAAATATGTCTATAAATAAATAAATAATAATCTCCAATAAATATCAAATGATCAATCAAATATACATATATGTGTTAATAAACCAATGTGTCATAGATATCAATATCAAAGTGCTAAGTGCAACCAAAAGTCATCAAATGCACGATCAAAAAGTGCAAATTTGTGATAAAAAGATCCCAATAAATGCTGTATCCAGTAAAGAAATGTGTGACAAGAAGACATCCAGCGTGATTCTCCTTTGGGCACACTCTCACCTTCTAGATGTGGCACATACTACAAAGGTCATATTGCACTCTGGTAAAAACATCCAGGCTTCTATTGCCTTGCTTAACCTCACAGGAGTCTCTCTCTCCTCCACAAAACGTCCACTTTTTGATTCAAACACTCCTCATGACTCAGTTGTTAAGAGGTCAAAAAAAAAAAAAACTGACATAGTGCTCACTGCCAGCCCACATATCGCTCTTTCTCCAGGATCACTGTGAACCACATGTGAAAGGAGTGGCTTTGGGCATAGTTCATGACGATTCTGGAGAGAGTCATGTGTGGGCTGGCTGGGCTGAATTAACATTGAAGCAGAAACAGCCATTTGGATAAGCAGCAGCACTGTTATATTTTAAACAGAAATGCATTTCCTTTCATTCCTTACGTAAGTGCAATTTTTGCTGTCTTCAATAAAAAAAAAAAAGAATGTTACAGTGAGCACTATGCCAGTTTTGTTTTTCTTGGTAGATTGTGTAAATTGAGTTTTTATGGAGGAGAGAGAGAGACTCCTATGTGCAGTTAGGCAAGGCAATAACCTTTGTAGTAGGGGTCCTATCTAGAAGGTGAGAGTGTTCCCAAAGGGGAGTCACAGTGAGGTCTTTTTATCGCACATTTCTTCACTAAATACTACATTTATGATGGACTTTTTTGTCACTGTGCGTTTAATGACTTTTGTTTGCACTTAGCAGTTTATGACACATTGGTCTATCAACACATCATAAAACACTTTAGATTCAGTGAAAAAATTAAAAGTGTTTTCACAATGGAGCCTGTGCTGAGCAAGCAACCGCCTTTGTTCACAATGCAGCAGGACTGATGCTTCCCAAAGGATCTCAAAGCAAGTGCCTACTATAGTGATTTCCAGCTTCAATGGGAATCCCACAGGAAAAGCACACACACATACTTACTTTGGTCCAAGCTCGATCAATTTAACTATGTAGAAATTGCTATATCTAAACTTCAGCTTTAAAAAGTCTGTTATTTACAGAGCTCAACAGCTCAAGCTGAGATGCACACACATCGGAGTGTGTAAAAAAAGAAATACGGTAAATAAAACCAACTTAAAATATTTCATTATCTGTGGATTAAATATCTGCCATCATTATAATTAATAACACATCTATACTGCTCAGCTATTTAGTTGATGCAATACATACATTTGATGACTTTAGGGTACAATACAATATTCTTCTCTCCTGTATGAATCACTGGTTTTACAAGTCCATTGGGCATCAGTCCAAGATATATTCCTTTATTCCTTACAGATTCCAGAGTCACTGACCCATTTTCATAGTTTTTTTCAACTTTGAAATGACAGTAATCATCACCTGTGCCCTACAATAAAACTGCTGGTTAAACACTTGCAACAATAAGCAGGGTTTCTTTAAAGCACTGGCAGGCCCAAGGCAAGTATTTCAATAGTGAGCTGTGATTTACAGTTAATAGGAAATGAGGTTGAGGTGACTGTAGCCATATTAGTGCACTTGCAACAAAAACAACTGTCCTTGCAACAAAATAAGAGTACTGCCTGTGATACTTTTCTCATTTGCACTAACATTTAAATATTCAGGAGTCAGGACAAGCTTTTGGATCTTTTCCTTCTTCTCGGTCCAAGCATTACTGCTTGGACTGAGAAGAAGGGAACCCCTTGAAAGCTTGGTATGAAAATTTAACTGAGTTAGTGCAAATAAAAGTATTATGGAGAGTACTCAGTTACTTTAATAGGAAAGGAGGAAATACAGATGTTGATAATGGTACCTAACAATAAAATGGAAGTTCAGTCAAAATCTAAGGCTAAGCCTACTCCCACACCCATTCTAAGACTATTCTATCTACCCTGTATAAGAAAGATGCTTATACTTACCTGTTATGAAGCTGTTACGGTCCTGCCACATGATCTCCCCAGCAGCAGCTTCAGTAAAAAAGAGAGTTTGCTAACAACCCCTGCAATGCCTATGAAGTTACATCACCCATACAGTGTACCTGGAAAGTATTCACAGCGCTTCAGTTTTTCCACATTTTGTTATGTTACAGCCTTATTCCAAAATGGATTACATTCCTTATTTTCCTGAAAATTCTAAAAACAATATACCATAATGACAACGTGAAAGAAATTTGTTTGAAATCTTTTTAAATTTATTAAAAATAAAAAACGAAAAAAATATCACATGTACATAAGTATTCACAGCCTTTGTTCAATACTTTGTTGAAGCACCTTTTGCACCAATTACAGCCTCAAGTCTTTTTGAGTATGATGCTACAAGCTTGGCACACCTATTTTTGGCCTGTACCTACTTGTGACCATACATCTTCACATATGTACATGCTCAGATATATTTTGATATACCCTGGTAGCATCACCCACGTATTGCCATACACCTCTTCGGCTTTTCCTGTCACACTCATAACCCGATTGCTAGGGTATGCACTGTCCCAGGTGCACCTTGGCATATTACCCTTATAAGTTCAAGTGGTTTTCCTTCCTTTTTTTTCCTCTCTTGTAATATGATATTCTGTGTTTCCCCACCGTTGTATTCATGTATATGCTTTTTATATGGACTTATCATGGCTCCTGACATGCCTCCAAGGACTTTCCCTGTTAAACCTAAAGCAGAGTTTATGTTTGAAGCCACACTAGCACCTCGGCCGCATCTTTTGGGACCCGCCCCCTCCCGACTTACGCTCCAATGAGCTACTCATCAACAGGGTATATATTCCCTGTCCCTGATAAGCCACCCCCACCGCCTAATGAAGGAGCACGAATGCTCCGAAAGCTAGCAACGCCCATCTTTCCCTCTGCCTCACAGGAAGTGATGTCGGCCTGACCGGAAGTAGGAAGCGGAGCCCCACTGAGAGTCCTCCACCACTACAGCACCATCAGACAGGCTGCCAGACCACAGCCTCCACGCACCACCGGCACTCCGCACCCATCCTTTCTGCAACGGTATCCAGGACAAGAAGATGGATGATCCCATTCACCTACTGTACCGGCCTTTACTTACCTAAGAGAAAGTCACTACGTTTTTTTTGTATCAATAAACCTTATGCTTCACTAAGCGGGCACTGCTTTCTTTCTGTTTATACACCTATTTTTGGGCAGTTTCTCCCATTCTTCTTTGCAGGACCTCTCAAGCTCCATCAGGTTGCATGGGTAGGGTCGGTGCACAGCCATTTTCAGATCTCTCCAGAGATGTTCAATTGATTTCAAGTCTGGGCTCTGGCTGGGCCACTCAAGGAAATTCACAGAGTTGTCCCATAGCCACTCCTTTGTTATCTTGGCTGTATACTTGGGGTCATTGTCCTGTTGGAAGATGAATCTTTGCCCCAGTCTGAGGTTCAGAGCAAGTTTCCATCAAGGATGTCTCTGTGCATTGCTACATTCATCTTTTCCTTGATGTTGACTAGTCTTCCAGTTCCTCACAGCACGACACTGCCATCACCATGCTTCACTGTAGGGATGGTGTTGGCCAGGTGATGAGCGTTGCCTGGTTCCCTGCATGCCTTTAGGCTAAGGAGTTCAATCTTTGTTTCATCAGACCAGAGAATTTTTTTTCTCTCATGGTCTGAGAGTCCTTCAGATGCCTTTGGCAAATGCCATATGGACTGTCATGTGCATTTTGCTGAAGAATGGCTTCTGTCTGGCCACTCTACCATACGGGCCTAATTGGTGGAGTGCTGCAGAGATGGTTGTTATTCTGGAAGGTTCTCCTCTCTCCACAGAGAAAATCTGGAGCTCTGTCAGAGTGACCATCAGGTTTTTGGTCACCTCCCTGACCAAGGCCCTTCTCCCCCAATTGTTTAGTTTGGCTGGACAGCCTGCTCTAGGAAGAATCTTGGTGGTTTCAAACTTCTTCCATTTACGAATGATAGAGGCCACTGTGCTCATTGGGACCTTCAATGCTGCAGAAATTTTTCTGTACCCTTCCCCAGATCTGCGCCTAAATACAATCCTGTCTCGGAGGTCTACAGACAATTCCTTGGACTTCATGGCATGGTTTGTGCTCTGACATGCACTGTTAACCGTGGGACCTTATATAGACAGGTGTGTGCCTTTCCAAATCATGTCCAATCAACTGAATTTACCACAGGTGGACTCCACTCAAGTTGTAGAAACAAGGATGATTAGTGGAAACAGGATGCACCTGAGCTCAATTTGGAGTTTCATTGCAAAGGCTGTGACTACTTATGTACATGTGATTGTTTTAGTTTTTTATTTTTAATAAATTTGCAAAGATTTCAAACAAACTTCTTTCACATTGTCATTATGGGGTATTGTTTGTAGAATTTTGAGGAAAGTAATACATTTAATCCATTTTGGAATATAGCTGTAACATAACAAAATGTGGAAAAAGTGAAGTTCTGTGAATACTTACCAGATGCACTGTAGATTTACTATGAGGCATCGATTTTCAGCTGCCCCTCCTCTACACTGAAGCCGGCGGTGGGACCTGTTGATATAAGTGGACTAGAGTGACTTTAGAATAGGTAAGTATAGACATCTTTCCTATACAGGGTAGATAGAATAGTCTTATATTGGGGGTGGAATTAGGTTTAGCCTTAGATAGATTTTGACTGAACATACATTTTAAAGTGTATCAAAAGCCAAAAGTTTTGTTTTATTTTAGATAGAATGAGAAGGGGTTAGAACCCTTGGCACGTTTGTATTGCTGTCTATGTCCCTGCTAGGGAGATTCTCTCTCACTATTGCTCTTGGTGACCATTGTTACTGTGCCTGAAATAGAAGGAAAATCTAGAATTCTGAGATCCTAAATAAATGTCCACACTTTTTGTTCTGTCTTTAGTTTAGAAAGTGAAAGGAGTTTCTTTCGCTACCTACAATTGCAGCACGCGATTACGGCCCAGACAGGACTGTCTACCTTGATACCCGACACTCACTGCCTGCTGGGTGAGGTATTTCAGGTTTCGGACAAAAAGGGTATGATATCACAGGTGTATGCACTTCTATTGGAATCCCTGCAGGACCCCGCTTCCCTCCCGGCTCGCGCGGGCTGGGAGGGGGATCTTCGATCCCTCTGGTGTCAGTGTCAGCCTCCCATAAGATATCTCACCTGTTTCTGTTTCACAGAGCATACAGAACGCCGGTACAGTTGTTCCACTGGGGGTGCAGATCTACCCCTCTGTGCCCCAAATGTGGACGAGATCAGGGTACACTTGTTCATATGTTGTGGAGATGTCCCAAGCGCTTTCGCTACTGGGGGGAGGTGATCGATAGGATCTCTAGAGTTTACAATTTCCAGCTGCTGAGGGATCCTGTGGTCTGTCTGCTTGGTGCTCTGGAGGTGGATACTCTCACCCCAAATGCTCACGTTGCCGTATTGAGATTGTTATACATTGCTCGCAAATTGATTGCTAGATTTTGGATCTCTTCCAGGATACAGAGCAGGGGCCAATGGATTGCACAGGTCAATGCCTCTTTGATTAGAAAATAGCTGACGTACCAGCATCGGAAAGCTCACAAGAAATTTGCTTCATTATGGCAGCCCTGGCTGGATGATCCGGCCTTGGCTCCATCCCAACTGGTTATGGACCGGCTGCTCATGGGATAGGGTGACATTTCGTGAGACGGCCTAGTATGCAGTGTCTTACCATCCTTTTCCTTTCTTTCCCCCCCCCCTTTTTTTTTTTTTCTCTCCTATACCCCCTTCCCCCCTCCTTTTCCTTTTCCCTTTAAGTTTTCTGCCACTGTTCTCTTCCTTCCATTTTCCTTTGCACTTTGTACTACAGGTGGGTTCTTGTCAATATACGGAGGTATGTGCTATACCGTTGGATGTGCATGGTTCTACTACTAATAGGTGGGAATAACTGAATGTTTCTGTTTATGCCTATCTTGAGCACATATTCAGGATTGTTTACTTTGATGCACTATACACCTGAGTGCGATAGTTTCTCTATGACATTTTCCTTCATTGTTACTGTTATATACTTTATACTTTATACTTTTGTTTTTTTTCGAACACTGGTTTTGTAACTGTTTATGTCTACCGTTGATGTTATTTATACAGTGTACTGTTTATACTCAATAAATAATATATTTTTCTTGAAAAAAAAAAAAAGAAAGTGAAGGGAAATTTCTTGAATGTGATACAGATGACTAAAGAAAATCTGATAGGGGTTTTCCCTATTTTATACTCTATCCAAAATTTAATAAACAGCTTTTGATATAACTTACCACATTGTAAGATTATAAAATTAAGTCATAAATGTATTATTCCAACAGAGTTTATAAAATTTTATAAGTCAAGACTTTCATTGTAAAACTACAATCCTTATCTGTAAAAGTTCAGGATCTTCAACCTGAGGCATAGACAATGAGTGGCATAGAAATACAAAATGCTTTACCTATTTGCTACTCTATCCAAAATGTAAAAAACAGCTTTTGATATAATTTACTACATTGTAAAATTAAAAAATGGAGTCATAAATGTATTAATCCAACAGAGTTGATAACATTTGGCAAGTCAAGACATTTCTCTTAAAATTACAATCCTTTTTTTATAAAAGTTCAGGATTTTCAAACTGAGGCATAGACAATGACTGACATAGAAATGCAAAATGCTTACCTCTCCATCACATTTGCCATTCTTTATTTGTAGGTACATTCTGGGCCATGTTACACTTTCAAACATACACACTGAAGAACCAATTTTGTGGACTCTCCAATATGATTCCACATTCTGTTTTCCAGTTCCACTGCAGGACCCATCATGTCTCAGACACAACGCCTGGCTCCAGTTTGTGGTGAGGAGTATGATAGCACCGCTGTGGAAAATTCCCTGAAACGCAAACATAAACATATCTACTGATTCAAAACTTAAGTTATGTCATTCTCATTTCTCTTCCACAAAGAAAACCATTCTCAATTGTATTGATCTAAATGATTTTTCAATGGCATGGACCTCATTTTTAAGAAAACTATCTTGTCCCTTCTGCTTGAATTCTGTTTTTATGATTTATCTGGGAAGTTTGAACTATTAGACTAAAATGTCCAGGGGGAACTTCTTGGGTGTGAGGAGCTTGTTGGAAGTATTGCCACTTGCTACTGTTGAATGTTCCAGCAATGTGCATGGGAGCCTTGACTGTCCCAGGCCTCTCTCTCCTCATTGGCTGAAACACAGCAGCCATTGGCTCCCACTGCTATCGATCACAGCCAGTGAGCCAATGAGGAGAGAGCAGGGTTCGGGGCCGAGACAAAGCTTTATATGTCTTATAGAATGGGGCTCTGGAGCAAGCAGGCTATTGGGGGCATTGATCAAGGGGGAGGAGCCAGTAGGGGGGACCCGAGAAGAGAAGAATTGGGGATCCTCTGTGCAAAACCATTGCACAGAGCAGCTAAGTATGACATGTTTGTTATTGTTTCCTATTGCATAAACCATAAAACCCTCAAAAGAATCCTCTCAGTGTCCTTTAGCCAATATTTTGGGTAATAGAGGTAATATTGAGTACAAGTTTTCCAAAGGTTCCTCTGCAATAAATTAAACATATATTTATGTTGTTTAGCAATAAACTGTCATATGTGGATAAATTATTATCATTATTTAGTAATTTGAAATACATCTAATGTTTTTCTGCCTAAAAACCTTTTTTTTAAGTGAGGAATTGAAAGTAATAAAGTATGAGAAATGTGAGCTAAGCACAAGGTATCCTAAAAAAAAGTTATGAACATCCAATTTATACAAACAATTTTTACCTTCACATGCACCGCAAATTCTTTGCAAATGTCAGCATAACCTGTAGTATTGTCATCTGCAGGTTCACCATCATTGTTGAAGGAAATGGTCATTCCTGGCATTCTAGTAGATTCCAAAGTAACACATCTGTTTAACTGAATATGTACCAGCAGCTCACAGAGAACACCACTATTTTCCTGTATGAAAACACAGCATAAAACGTAATGATAACACGGCAATCTAGGTAATGTACAAAGCATTTTAAGGGCATGTGTATTTTGAATAAATATTTAAGTATTTATCTAAAAGTATTTTAAATATCTTTAAGTCCTCAGGCACATGGATGTTTGCAATTATAAAATATGCCTAGTGTAAAAAACTCTGCGTTTTCCCGTGCCAGGGATCCTGCATATTGGGAGTATAGCTGGCCATGGAAGTAAATGGCTGCCTGCTCTTGCACTCACGTAGATTTCAATGCTTCTGTGCGCCTGTGCATTCATATACAATCTATTTTTCTAAAGGCAGAAATGTAAAATACATTGGGGTTGATTTACTAAATCTGGAGAGTGCAAAATCTAGTGCAGCTCTATATAAAAACCAATCACTTTTCAGGTTTTTCTGTCAAAGTTTAATTGAACAAGCTGAAGCTGATTGGCTACCATGCACAGCTGCGCCAGACTGTTGCACTCTCCAGTTTTAGTAAATCAACCCCATTGCACGTGCATTCTCTTCTATGGTCAGCTGTATGTCCTACCTGCAGCTCGCTGGAAGCATGAAAACATGGTGATTTTTATGCTAGGCGAATTTAATGCCTGTAAACATCCATGTTTATATAGCCTGGCACTTTTATAAGCTTGCTCTCCCATGTTTTGTTATACTATATTGTATATATGTATATATACATACTATACTATACTATGCTATATTCTATATGGTATTTTATATACAATTCTATAGTAAATAGAAGGATTAATAGGTTATTAGGAGTTATTGGTGGCTTTGTGAAATTACTCTCTCTCTACTCCTCTCTACTTGTGGTATTGATTTACTACAGGAACAGAGAATCTTTGTTTTGCAAAGTGAATGATTATGGTAAAGATGTATTTACTTCAATCATCCAATCATAATTAAGCAAAAGTCTTTTTTTTATTATAACCACCTCCAGTTTAGG